>NC_051164.1:91761525-91994025 GCF_013339745.2 Dermacentor silvarum
CGCGTTTAATATGAGCTAAACCACGGTGCCCGTGTTCAATAGAAAGAAACTTGCGGCGCTAAAAACCGCTGTAATTATTTATACTTATTAATCCCATTTCCGGTATACCAGCACCGCCATGCAGTCTATAGCGGTCCGTTCCAATCCATGCACCGTATTGCAGCTCGTATGGAACGCTACTGTACATGTTCATAAGAGGCGTAGGCCCCTATTCAAACCTCAATAACGGTATACTTAAAAACAGCGCTACCGACACAGGACACGGAAAAGAGAATGGACACACAGTGCGCAGTGTGTGTTCACACTCTTTTCCGTGTCCTGTGTCGGTAGCGCTGTTCTTAAGTAACATGGGAAACCACCAACTCGCCCCAATCTGCCGTCCTTCTTCAGCTCAATAATGGCGTTACCTCTAAGCCGCCAAACCATTTTTAGGACGTAAATAAACATTTGACTAGATTTAATCTGAGGTAATGCACCACGCGAAATCCAGCGAGAAGGGCGAATATATAGGACCAGAGCTTGAAGTCTTTCACTGCATTCAAACAAAACCGAACGGGGCTAAAAGTGTTCACAGCAGCAGACTCTATAACGAAAGTACGCCGAGACATGTACTTTTCATTCGCTTTGAATCTCACTGATGGTCACGTAGCTCCACTGGATCAAGCGCCCACGCGTAGTTTTTTCTATTCTGTTGAAACCCCCGAAAAACGTTTTTTTTTTTTTTTTTTTCGTCATATAACGCGAGAGACGAAGTTAATGCGGTGTCCTTAAATATTGCGCAATGTATCTCGCTCACACACACACTTTGTATACCACTCATTAGGGAAACTTAATGCCTGCACCCTACGTCACACTCGATAGCAAACCCGGGGCTAGGAAGCTCATAAATATTAAATCCGGAAAACGGAGCCTCACACGGCGAAGGGATGCATCATCCTTCGAGGACAGATGAAATATACGTTTTTCGGCGGCCCTGCAGAGAGGGGCTGCACACGAGACGACATCGAGGTTCATTAGGGGACCGAATGCGACGCCCCAGTGAGCAAAGTAAGAAGGCGCAAGTGCGTCTACGGACACGAGACTAAAAGAGGCGGAATCTCGTAAGTGGTCATCTATTAAAAACTAGAAAGAGGGGCGGAGGGTGGGGGGGAATCCATCGACCGGGCCAGAGGCCACGGGTCGTCGCCGTGATTAAAGAGCCATCGCCGCATCAGACGGTCGAGACCGGCGAGCAATGCGAGATGCGGGTTCTTTAAGAGTGGTTTCCGATCAAGCAAGACTAAACAAGCGGGGGGGGGTCTGCACATAGCGACGGTTGTGACGGCACCGTGAGAATCCGCCGTCGCTCCGGGACATCACGACTTTCGCTGCCGGCAAAATTACACGGCGCCATAACATCGTCGCATGCGCATGATATCCTCTCGGCTTCAGTTGACTGTGTTCGTCGGCGCGCGACAAAAAATACCGAACCTTTCGGGAGGCACCGAGATCGCGGCGGCATCCAGAGTGAAATTTCTTTACTCGAATTTCTAAAAAAAAAAAATCCATTCACTTTCCTACTCGCGGATAAGGGTATATAAATTACGCCTGGAACGAGTTCTTGATATTAAACGCCGCCCGGACATATTGGTTCACAAAGATAACTTTTTTGTTGTTGTTGTTATTGTTATTGTTAGGCAGGTGCATCGTCGAGGTGAAACGAGACGTAAAAGATGAGTGCGATAGTTATTCCACGGTTAGTGCAGCGAATTATAAACGCGGTTGACTGGTTTAGAGATATGGCTATCATGTATAGCCCTGGTAGCTCGGTGGATGTTTCCGGACCACCCATAACGAAGAAGCACGCTTTCTTTTTCTTTGTTGACCAGGAGAGGCACCACCGCAGTCATCTGTTATTGAGAGACAAGTTTGGTATCATCCTAATGGACGGCAGGATATCTGTTATATATATATAGCTTGAGTCGCATAAAGTGTGGTCATATCGCCGGGAACGGTGGGCGCCTAGCTGCCAATTTAGTCAATTACGCAGTTTTTAAGGCTTGCGGCGTTTCTTCGTAAATTGTCGGATTTCACGGGCGCCGTCATGTTTTATCACGTGGTGACGCACTCCATTGCTTGCCTTAGCTGCTTCCGTTGCATCCGTGTTTAGAATGGATGTGGATGACGCCCCAGTGCGGCTATAGAAAACCCTTGTTTCGGCTGACATCGTAGACAGTGACTGGGTGGAATACACGAAGCTTTGGCCAATGCTTCAGAGGACACGCAAGCACTTTCGGAGCTCTTCACGCCTTGACCAAACGGCGTGAGCAGCGTATACGGTGTTTGTACTAGAAGCGGGGATAGAGATGTACTCCAAGCTATCCAAGCTTTCCGCTTCTAAATTGAATAATAATTAGCGTCTCTTGCTCTTCGTTCTTTATTTGTCAATCACTATAAAGCAGCGGTTTGTGACGTTCATGACTCAGTAACGTTCCTCAATTAGGTCACTATCTGATTATTTTCAGCCTAATGGCTCGCAGGTGTGCTCAGTATGATGTTCTTACTTTGTAATGCCTTGTGGCAAAGATATAGCATATTGATTACAGAGTGCCCCTGGTCACTTATTCTTGAAACGTGGGCGATAGAGTGGACGCAAGTTTCAGTGTGAGTTGGGGTAGATGTGTGTAGATAACGTGCGAGAAACTTACTATGCCAGGAAGAGGCGCTACTCCCTTTGTCACTGCGTAACGAGCGGTACTCAGTCCTGCCGACGTTTCGGGCCAATAAATCTTGCCGACATCCTTTCATTCTTTGGAAGTTAGCGAGACAACGCTGGCCGTGCATAGCGAAGCAGTCCTTGTGTAGCAACGGTCCGAGCCCGTGGCCAAACAAGAATCATTATACATTCCTTAATATGGAAATCACTATATTTGCAGCCAACTATTGCATGACGTCTTCTCTCTACCGTTCCGCAGCATGAATGGAGCACACGGCATTAGCCACCATCTATAGTTGCATTTCCGACAGCTGCTGGCACAGTATAGCAGTGCAGCAGCGGTAACGGTTTTGCAATTCGTGCGCTGTCGCTCGAGGCAACGTGTGGAACGCCGCCGGAAGCATCATCTCGTTCCTCTAAAGCAAACTACTCCGCGAAAAGGGTCTACAGGCTATGACCGATGCCGCAGTGAAGAACTCAGGGTCATGGGTTCTACCACCGGGTTAACGTCTATTAGCTGGAGTTGTTCAACGTACACCCAAAAGACTGCACGCAAGTGCTTTTGCATCCCCCTATAGTGCTCAGCAGTACACAGTGGCTTATGTTTTTTTTTTTTTTTAATCCACTGTCATAAATAGCTCAATACCACATCTTGGCCCGGATTACTTGAAAGAGGCAGACATTGCTTGCAGAAAATGTCGCATTACGCAAGCACCTAATTAACAAACTTGCTCTAATTAACTGAAACCTTCGGGAGGGAGGGCATCAGTGGGCCAGGGGGTCATGTTGCTGAACACGAGGTCGCCCGTACGATACCCAGCCGCATGCCCGAGGGGGGACGCGAAGAGCGGTCATCGCGAAGAGCGGTCGAACAGGATGTGCGCACCTGTCAATGGTGATGAGTGGACGGCGCGCACTATCAGTTATGCTTCGGCCACGCACTCGGCTGCTCGAGTTTCATTAGACTGCGATAGCTTGAAAGGAGCTAGAAACGGGCAAAGCACCTGTCATTTCTAATCGTAAAACAAAGCTCGTGAGTTGAAGGAAATCTATTAGTCACGCAACGCGTTATCCGACGCGATATGCTATCAAGCTTCACTGGAATTGAGCCGCAAGATCGGAACTGTCGCTCGACCTGGATTCACACCACGGACCGAGTTCCGCTGACGAGCAAAAAATTGCGCTGCCAGCGGCTTATCTGCGCTCCGTGTCTGCAGTGTCATTGGGCGGCATTGAGCCACGCAATGCTTGTCCGTAGAATTGGGTCCGCCGTATCCAGCTTCGCGGACGCATACGAAGACCAAGAAAAGTGAAAGCTTCAAAAATACCAACCACGCAAGCTCACGCTTCCGGCATTATTTGCCCCCGCAATCGCCTATCCTGCCGGAATGCAAGCATTCAACCGCTGAAATGCTTCGCTGAAAGGCGCCGTCGGCATCCCGTCAGCAGTCGCTACTAATGACGCAGCGCCGTCCGTGTCTCGTACCGGCAAGCTACAGCCGAATAGAGGAAAAGAAAGGATAGAAAAAAAAAAAAAAAAAAGAAAGAAAGCTGCGCTAACAGCTGCGTCGCCCACCAGCCAAGACAATATGGCACCCGCAACCCTCCCTCCATCCCCACGGAAGTCTCGAAAATGGCGGCAAGGCAGACGAGCGCGAAACCAATCGCCTTTGCGTCGTCCACCAGCCAAGACAATATGGCAACCGCTAACCCTCTCTCCTTCCCCACGGAAGTCTCGAAAATGGCGGCAAGGCAGACGAGCGCGAAACAAATCGTCTTTCATTTCTGCAAGTTCTGTGCTCGGTCTCGCGGCTGCTTTCGGCACAGCGTCAGATGTGCTTCGTAGTTTTTGCTTTCCAAACTTGAAGTTACGGGAAATTACACAGCGCTGCAGCTGCTTCTTTTCCTTTTCCTCTTTTTTTTTTTCTTTTTTTTTTCGGTATTATTAAGCGCGCGAAAACAGCGCCCGAGTTCGCACCGACAACCGAGCAATGAAAAATTGTTTTTCCGGTACGCGCGCACGCGTTTGTTTCGGAACCGCATTTTCTCAGGGAGCAATCTCTTTACTATCCAAACTTATCGAGCTCACGTGTAATAGAAAAACTGCGCTACAACTATCTTTTACTTGAATTGTTTTCACGAACACTCACCGTGTCTGCAATTACGTTCTACGCCGGTGTTTGTCCTGGAACCACCATTTGCCAGAAGGAAGACGGCCGTCTGCGGTACATGCACCAAAAGTCCGCCAAGGAACACACAGCATCGACGTATATAGGCCGTCCACGAACACGGAGTGTCATCAATCACGCACTGCAAAATCTCAATCCTCGCGCCAAAATGAGACAGCTCCCGAGGCACGGAACGCAGACAACGCTTGCACACGGCACTTAGGAGCACCCGGACGGCTGGGCCAATGGCCGGGCGCGCATTACGAACACGCAGCGGCTGCGAACGATAGGGACGCCGCGCCAGCTCTATGCCGTCGGGACGGTCGCTTGATGGGGTTTCATACGTGACTGTTTGATGCCAGTGTCGGCTCACGGTTGGGCGATAATCGGCGCGATAAAGTTGTGTTGCGTTCTTCGGTGCATTGCTTATTGGTTTGTGACAAACGGCGGTGTTCTTCGCGCTTTCGTCGGCCTCAAAAGTTTCCCGTCTCATGCCCTGCCTCGCTTGTGCGGATAAGCAGGCGAATTTTCTGGAAATAAATGTCAGCGCCGCGCTTTAGTTCACCGAGGCAGCGCAGTCCGCATGGCAGGGTCATTTCTTCGATCGGAGCTGTCGGTAAAATTTTAAAAAAATTAAAAGCTCGTACGTTTATTATAGCCAGCTGAGCCGGATGACCACGAGTTAAGCGATAATCCAGAAGTTAGAGAGGATACTTTGGAACGCGCCTGCCTTCGGGCCATTTTAAATCTGTTACTTTCTTGGGGAGGGAGGTTTACCAGCCTTGGTTAAGGGGGAGGAGGGGGGGGGAGGGGCGGTTGCCCACGCTACGCGTTAGATAGCACCAGGTCTGTGCACTTCGACTGATCCATGACGTCACGCTACAGTGGCCGGCTGCCATAAAATATTATGGGGATGCTCCCGAGCAAGCCGTGCTGCTTTTGGCATCAGCGCTTTCGTCACGCCGGCCTTAGCAATGGCAAATTCGGTTCACGTAACATGACGTCATAAAGCAGAGTGCACATGCCTGTTATGTAGGAGGCGTTGGCCCAGTCTTCCAGCCTTAACCCTCCTTCGAGCGCCAAAGGCATTCGCTGGTTTGAATTTTGGATCTGTCCTTTACTTCAACCTTCGATCATCAATGGGCGTTATATACCTCGAATTTAATTGAAACATGGCTGGTCGAGTACCGTTCGCCAGATTTCACATTTCGCGAGTAGTGCTAGTTCTGTCGTCCACGCGAGCAATGTAAAATCAGAGCAGATCACGTAAAGCTCGCATTATGCTAATTTCCTGTAATTACGTATATGTAGTCGTGTAATTATTTGCAGCGGAAATATTGTATGGTAAATTAACGGCCATGCCCCGTTAAATAGAGATGCACTTAGGGATTCTTGAGGAGAGCAAGCTAATCAATTTGATTTGTAAATTCTTGCGAATTCAACTTGTACTGAGTATTGGATTTTAGTACTATACCAGAACAGTACGACATTCGTGTGTTCGCGTATAATAATACTGTTTTTATAGCAGAGTATACATGATTTTCTATTAATTAGCACGGTTGCACTTAGGTCGCTTCTTCTGGTTAGCTTTATATTACATTTTTGTTTCCTTTTTTTCTTTTTTTTTTTTTTTGCTTGTTGATAAGTTTACTTCTAGACAATTTTTCTGTATCTGTGAGTATTATATGGCGAAGTGGCTACCCTCAGTTTCTTCATTGTGTTTTGGGAAAGCCGACTCTGATGCAGCCTATAGCACTGTAAACCAAATTACACCCTTAAGGATCCTTAAAGCTGCAAATCGGTGCATTACTCACACCCGTAAGGGTGTGAGCTATATACAGATAGCACGCTTAAGGGTGTAAACTGGTTTGCAGCCTAGCTTCCCGGTCCTCAACCTTTAATAAACAACATTATGTAAGGTTCATGATCTTGCACGACGCGCGCGCACACAGACACGTGGCAAAGATAGAGATCTCCGACGCAGATTACGCAGCCTCCGTATCACTAGCAAAATCTCAAACCTGCTCGTTCACGCACATCCATCACGCACGTGTGGCAGCAGTGCCCAAACGCGTCTTGAGAATTGCGACAATGTGTCACTCGACCGTCGCCGCTTGCAACTAATTAATTAATCTCGAGGGTACATCAGAACAGGTGACGTGCTCATTAAGGGGACATTAATTAATGGTGAATAGTATTTGAAGTTTTGATTGGTACATGTAATTTATCTCATATCTGAAACGGTAACGGTTGTCTAGGCTGGGGATTTTGTAAGCTAGAAAAGACTCAAACGATAAACGAATTGTGCCCCCCCCCCCCCCCCCTTAAGAAAGTCACCGCACTGCCATACCGCTGACGTCACGGATTTCGACAGCTTCTTTGCAGATCAAAGTAGTTTTCTTTTTTTTTATGATTGGGTTTTGCGTTCCGAAAGCACGATCTGATTGTGAGGCACCGCGTAAGGGGGGGGGGGGGGGGGGGGGGGGGGGGCTCCGGAATAATTTGGGCTACCGGTGGTTCTTTAACGTGCACCTAGATCTAAATACACCGGTGTTTTCGCATTTCGCCCCCACCGAAAATGCGGCCGCCGTGGCCGGGAGTTGATCCCGCTACCTCGTGCTTATAGCAGGCCAACACCATAGCCAATAAGCAATCACAGCGGGTAGTTTGTTTCTGACAGAGCATGATTTCATTGCACTCTGATGTCGCCAAAGTCTCAACCATTGAAGTTCTGTGAACATTGATCTGCGCATAAATGGCCGAAATAATAGTAAATACCTTGAAATCTGTGACGTCACCCTGATGTACTGGTGCTGTGTTTTGGACACGAAAATCAAGGAAGTGAAGTATGGCCGCCATTTCCTCCGAAGCTTCCCTACCTTTTCCTACCAAGTAAATAAATAACAGTTGAAATAACACTTTATTAAACTTATCAAGTGTTGTTCTGCGGTGTCTCATTAAAGGTCTTGCTAATGACAACTATTAGACAATAGTTATCCTGGGCAAATGCACAATAATTTTAGATCGTGATACCGCTCGTCGTAGGCCGGCCGTCTTCGATAATATGTTAGCTATATCATTGTCGGTCAAGTGTACTCCTGAAGTGTTTAACTGGTGTAGACTTCGCTAAGATGTTAGCTGTATCGTCTTCGCTAATATGTTAGCTATATCAAATAATTGGTCACGAAACAATGAATTATGGGGCTTTTACGTGTCAAAACCACGATTTGATTACGAGGCACGCCGTAAAGTGGGATACTCCGGATTAATTTTGACCACCAGGGGATCTTTAACGTGCCCCCAATGCACGGTACACGGGCGTTTTAGCATTTCGCCCCCATCGAAATGCGGCCGCAGCGGCCGGGATTTGATCCCGGGACTTCGTGCTTGGCCTCGCAACACCATAGCCGCTAAGCCACCGCGGCGGGTAAATAATTGGTCGTGGCTACTCCTGGAGTTTCTAAGTGATGTACACTTAACCAGGTATTGTTAATGACTGGCAGGTTCATTTCAGAGCGGTCTGTCTTGGGGTGGACGGCCCGGCGTTGCACGGTGAACGGGATTGTTCAGGGGCTGCGCGCTAGTGTCCTGTTCGGCTTCGCTGTGCGCGTCATCGTGTTCATCTATCCCGTGCTGCACTTCTGAACAGCGACAAACTTTTCTGAAAGGAGGCGCTCGGGCGGAGAAATTGCTAGGGTGCCTCGATGCCAGCGCCGCTAGAAATTGCCGGCATGCCTTGTAAGGCTAGATCCGCCGACAGCATAGGCTCCTCCTCGGCGCATCTTCTAACGGACCGCTCATGCGTACGAAGTTAACACCTTTCAGTTCAGCACCACATTTGCGAGCATTACTTGGCAGTATTTGACACAAAAAAGCCGATGTATATATGCTCCTCGCCGCTGACGACGGTGCTAAAAAAAATGTTGATTTTGCTGCAACGCAACGGTGGCGCCATCTGTCATCTACGGGGACACGTGCCTTTCACTGTAGTGGTGACAGATTGGGCCACCGCGTCATCGCACATAAATTTACATCAGCTTTTTAAAGCGAAGCTTTATATGGCTCGGCGAAACGAAAAAGCGTCTGTCCGTCCCCCTGTCCACAGAAAACTATCAGCATTGGCTCGAGCGTCGTCGTCTTCTTCCGCAGCTGGCTCGTTGGCGCACCTCGGGTTGCGCTCGCGCTCGGCACGCGCTCGTGCCACTGCTTCCGCGTTCGTCGTCATCGTCGTCTTCCACAGCTGGCTGCGTTGTCGCTCATCATTCCAGCGTAGAATTTCACTTCTCATTCTGTCGTCAGTAATGCGGAGGCCACGTTTACGGGAGTATGAGCCATTGCTTAAGGGGGTATGAGCCATTCATTGCCTTACGTAACGGACAGATTTAATTTCGAAGCAATTTAATTTCGAAGAATCGCAAGCGGCAATGGCGGGCGAAAGCTGCTAACCACGCCGCCGAGGAAACTCGAGACATCGAACGCAAGCGACAGCGGAGGACTGCGAGCATACCGTTCGTGACGTCGTTCTCTCCGTCGCAGCCGAACGTGTGTGTAACCTCATAATTGAAAAATACTTTAATACTTAACCCAGTGATAAACACCGGGGCCGCAAGTTTCAGCTTTGCTGGTTAACCATCTTCGCGGAGTGGAAGAGCCGACGGTATTTTTTTTTTTTTTTAATACTCCCCGTAGATGACTACGTCGACAACGATCATCTTAAGTCTCAATCCAACTATGAAGAATCCGTCAAAGAAGACGGATTCACGAAGATGAGATCGATGTCAATAAAAATGCAGGCTACTTTGCTGTCTAAACAAAATGGTGGCTGAGCAGCAAGCTTGGAAACCCGACGGAAAGTTCGCCTGCGCACAAGACAACGTAGTAACGTACGCTTTCCTATGTGCTTATTGTAAGCGACTTTGTGTTTTTCATTGGTGCGCTCACGCGAAAAGTTAAAATGCAGATGTATGGGCTTTTTTGTTTAGCTTTTCTTTGTCACCGTGGAGTGGCGTCACGTCACAGAGATGTGTTCTAGACGGTTCTAGACGCGTTCCATTACTTGGGCTCGAAGCTGCCTCAGCTGTCTACGCAGATCGTTTCCGATGCTGGCCAGAATTGTAACACACCCATCGCTTTAATGACGTCATCGCAGACGACACGCACATCGTCTTTATTGTGAACAATACATGCAAGTAATGTTCGCAACCATGGCATTAAGCCGAACCCACTGCGAAGTGCTGCCTGTGTGTGAAATTTGAGTGGAAATAAGCCAGCGATTTGTTGGAAGAGTCATGTACACCTCGCGCTCCTATTTATGCCAAGATTTGTATATACCGCCAGATTCCGCATCTTTCTATTTTATCTAAGCTATAATATCACCAATAAAACTAGTTCTTGGCCGAGTTGGTTCATGCTGCGAGGAAATAAATATACTGCGCAAAATTCAACGCAAGGGCGTATTCTGCCCGGGTCCCTTACTACGTCTTTGAGTTTAATTTTGCGCAGTATAATTATTTCCTCGCAGTGTATCACCGACCCGAATTTGGTCCCTGATCAAACAATGTTCTTTTAATGCGATTAAGCATTGTTAGCCTAATTTAGCATCTATCTATCTATCTATCTATCTATCTATCTATCTATCTATCTATCTATCTATCTATCTATCTATCTATCTATCTATCTATCTATCTATCTATCTATCTATCCTTTCGGATGATCTTCTGATTTCAGCTGATCTCCCCATTTTAATTGTATGTGGTAGCTGCTGTCTAGACGAGTAGACATTATGGAGTCAATGACTATGTGCCCAAACATACAATTTAACTCCAGAATCACAGAACATAAGAATAATCATTAAAATCTCTACAAATGATGTATTTCCCATCACCAAATCACATATCCACCACCACCTGAATGCTGATCGCATTAACGTAGATAATAATATCCAAATGATGCGTTCCGCTGCTTTGTTTTCTCTGTCGTTTCACACGGCACCTGTCATTTTGCTTTCGCCTTCACGATGCGCTGCCCCGATTCCTTTCAAGCATTTGTGTCAGCCTCCAACAGATGGTCCAAAAGGTTAGCACTTGTGTTTCTCATTGTATAGTTGTCACTTGCACGCTTGCGTTGTCGTTCCTATACTGTCGTACTGAAATGCGTATACTTGCAGGGCATATAAAGTTTTCAGTTGCCACGAAGTTGAATTTGTCGCGGCTGACAGTTTCGTGTACCAAAGAATGCTTCTTTGAGCGCTTTCAATAAATCTCACTTAGCTGGGTTAAATCAGGAGGCCAGTTCTCGCCTTTACCCGACGCAGCTAGCATTGGCAGCTCCCCTTTCAATCAAATACAAAATAAGTATCCTGGTGTGTGTGTGCGTGTGTGTGTGTGTCTCTCTCTTTCTCTGCCTCTCTCTCTGTGTCCCTGTGCGTATGTCTCTGTGTCTGTGTGTATAAGAGTGTCTCTCGTTCTCTCTCTATCTCTCTGTGTGTGTGTCTGTCTGTCTCTGTGTGTATGTGTGTGTCTCTTGTTCTTTCTCTCTCTGTGTGTGCGTGTGCTTGCGTGCGTGCGTGCGGTGCGTACACTGCGCAAACAAAACTCATTTATTCTGGCTCATTGGTCATTCAGCGCCGGTAATACGAACCACCGTGATGCCAAGAACACAACGGTGAAATGAGTAATGGTTTTGCTTTCTTGTTCATCATTCGGAGACAATCTTGGTCTTCCCAAGGACGACTGGGAGACCGCGGCGAATCAGCCTGGCGCACATGACTTTCTTCATATCCGACTCAACATAAAAAGAACAAAAATAAGTGGGGAAGCCATGCAGGAAGCAAGGTTCAACCCGACCGCGAAATTCGTTTAGACGCCGCGGGTACGACCCGTATTCTTTCAGGGCAACGGCTAATCGCGCGCGAGGAACGCACTCGGACTCACATTACCGCCTAATTATCGCTATTATCAACAATGCACATCTCGGGCTGTCCCCCCCCCCCCCCTTCCTCCACCCCCCTCTCCCAAAGCGGCTCTCAAAACTTTGCCTTCAGCGCAATCCTTGTATTTATGTCGTTCTATTTGCGAAACCGTAATCCCCGATCTCGTTCTTTTCTCTTTCCTTTTCTTTCTTTCCTCTATCTCTCCATTTGTTATACCAGTTACGCTAGCTCATTGCACACAGCGGCGTGTATACGCGCAAGCGGCCAAGGACTCCACAATCCAAAGCCTAAGCGGGAAAAGCGCTTCGCTCCGACGCCGCACCGGTTACGTGCAACTGCCTGCGACAACCAACAAATCTCAGCGAACAAACGTTTGCCCGATATGTCGCCCTCGGGGCTTGACACCAAAACCGAGCCCGCATTTCGAAAGCGCACATATGCACCGACAGATGACTGAAGATCGTTCGCGTCTTATTCGACCTTAATAGAAGGTCGAAGACGCTGCCTCGGCCAGATTAACCATCAACCATCAGAGATAGCACTGGGAAAAGATATACGTACCACCACGAGCCACTTATGTCTTTCTTCGAATATGCAGTGCGTTCTTTCAGACGATTCGTTGCAGTGCATATGACAAAGATAGCATCTAGTCGTTGGCCATGTTTATACATGGAGGAACCGCGTTCGCTGTGGATAATATCGGAATCTTATTGCAGAGTGCTCCCGTCGTCGGCGAGACACGTTCAGAGCTCGCGCCAAGATATCGTCCTTTTTGTTCGTTTAAGAAACTGTGTCCTCCCAAACGTATCGTGATAGCAAAGCCCCATCTCTCGTATAATACCACTCACGCTCCGCGCAGTTAACTTTAGCAAGAGTTCGTGACTGTATCTCGGCCGATCAAAGTGCGTTAGCGGAGCTCACTCGTGTATTCCACTATTACACTTGATCGGCAAGGATTATGACGGAGTGCCGATGGCTTACGCTTAACTACAACAATCCCCCCACGTTTGGGAGCACGACTATTCGATTCTCTCCTCAATCCCCGAGAGTTCCTGGCAAGCAGCGCATGCAGCTGCCACGTGTTAGAGCGATCGGCGCGCGCTCGGCACTTGGGTCACAACACGATGTGACGCTCACGCGGGAGTCGATATCTGCAGCACGAGTAACAGCGCGGGACGCCTACGAAAACAAGGCTCTCTCGGCCGGTCTTCCTCTTGCTTCTCTCCCATTGGCCGGCTCGCGTCGTCAGCGCGCGCCCACGTGCTCGCGCGTGAGCGCCGACTTTTGTTTCTTGCGTTCAGATGCGTGTGCGTGTCGATTGTGCGTTCTGGATCACTCTTGGCGGAGCTGCAAGCGCCGCCCGAATCGGGCGCCTGCATGCCACCCCCACCCCCTCCCCCTCTCTAACCTCACTACACCCCCCCCTTCCTCTGACAAGCGACGGTGTCGGCGTCAGCGAGGCTCGTGGTTTGGGGCGATTCGTGACCAATCTCGCGACACTGGGCCCGCTTCCGAGATGAAAAACGGCTCAATTGGAAACGGCGGCCGCTCTGATATATGCGGCGAAGAGGGCAAGACGACGAAGAACAAGGTTATGGAAGAAGGGTCCTGCTGCTGCTACGAGCGCCGAGGGTTGCTCGGCTGCTGCAAACGATCTTGAGCGGGCGTAATTTGCCGCGCGCCGCCGCCGCCGAGGCGGCTTCCGTACAAGAGGCATTTGTGTATGGAAAAGAGAGAGAGAGAGATAGGCGGTGGTGGCAAAGAAGTGAGCGATTACCGTAAGATCCGGCGTATAATACGTTCTTTTAAACCGAAGCAATGTCTACAAGGAACGCCTCTCTACAACGAAATTACCTGTATAATGAAGGAATGATTCTGTCCCGGTTCTAGTGTGAGCAGTGCGGCGCGCGACCTTTACAACGAAGTGACCTCTATAACGAATGATTCCGGGGGGCCCGAGCACTTGGCTCTAAATCCGTTCGACTGTACTTCGTAGACGATTGCTGCTGCTGTGTGGCCGAATAGCTCGCACGTAGGACAGCACTCTTATAACGAATAATGTGAGCTGGTCCTGGACATGGTCAAATAGCAAACTACATGCGTCCGCCATCCCAAAAAGGACAGTGCCCCTCGCGTGGTGAAGGTTTACGCGTGTAGGCGGATTTATCGGACAGGCGGGTAATCGCTACGCTGCAGAACACGTTGCAGAAGATATACGGGATTATTGCATTTAACTGACCACCTCAGGAAAGCATCGCTTCATGCAAATACATCCAAAATGTGGATTGAATCTGCATATTTTCTTTTTCTCTCTCTTCTGACCTTGGTTCGTCAGATTTCGTTTTCATACCGTATGCAACGACCGAATGAGTCATAGGTTACTTATCACGATGTTTGCGCTGTTTTATAAAAACCCACCCCTTGTGTTATGCCCCTACTGGGGACTTTGAACTGAACTGAACTGAATAGGCGTTGCACCAGGAGGGTGGGCCTCGATAAGCGATGCGCATTTAGCCTCTCCCATAAAGTGGAAGTGGGGAGACAGATTCTTGGTTTGTGGATGTATGCTGTACGATGGTGTATGCAAAGGTGAAACTCAATAAGCTTAAACTCAATGGTGTAGGGACGCCGAGTACATAAGGGCTTACGTGGTTCTATTATTTCACATCGACAGCTGTTACAGGCTCACTCCACTTGTCGTTTTGATGCCGCCGCCAGTGGAAGCAGCAAGAATCCGAAAATTATGTTGCGAAAATTCTATAAAGAAAACAGCCGCGTTGCCTATCGGAGTCTTGAACTCCAAGCCCATTGATTGCCAGTCCGAGACCGTACTTCTCATTCACTCCGGCCTTTTCTGTTTTGATTCAACTGTTACATGGAAGTAAAGAAACAATCTTTAAAAAAAATTCCCTTGCGGAAATGAAGGTAACTCTAATCACACGCTCTCGAAACCGAGATAAAGCAAGCGTCCAATAAAGAAATTCAATCCGGTGGTGCTTCTTTACTTGCATACACACCGCTAACATACGCAGCATATTCCTGAAAGAACGACCGAGCACTTCGCTATGCTTTAGCATGCCTGTCACAGATTTTACGGAGCCAAAGGCCTAAGTAACATAAACACGTCATATGGTGGGTCACAGTGACTTCTGAAAGGCTGAAAACAACTTGTGTATGGTGTGATATCTAAATCATTCTTAAGCGTTCTCTTCCGAACGTCCCGGAAGAACACGGCATCCCTACAAGCTACGAAACGGTGATCAATTATTTCAGCACGCGGACACAAACGGCACTTTGTCGACCACGGCACAAAACAGCTTCTTTTCTCGAACAACGTTTTGACAAGATGGGTTGTCGAATATAAGTTTACCAAAAACTTATTGACCCCTGGAGGAATGGCAAACCGACAGACACATTTGAGTACTACTTGGAAATGTCACTCCAAGTAAGCTGCATGGTAAAGGAAAACAGGGAACAAATCGTCCATCAGTGCAGCAGAAAATCATTTGGTGGGAGTCAGTGAAAGTATCATCAAGACTAAAGGGGGCCTTTAGAAAGCAAGCACTTTCAACAAACTCCTGCTGCGACCTCTGATCCGTCTTTGACACACGAAAGAGAGTAGAGAAGTGAAGGAAAGAATGGAAGGCTAACCAGACTCACGACCGGTTTGCTACCCTACGCAGTGGAAAGGGGGTCGAGAGGTGAAAAGCTCTGAAACCTGGCTACACCTCTGGAAAGTATAGTTGTGTGAATGAAGTCGTAACATTTCTCGCCAAAAATGGACTCTTAACATCACAAAAAAAAAAAAAAAAAAAAAACAGATGTGAGAGAAGTTGACTAAACGAAGATGTGAACTAAGCCAAAATCCATACTTTCTGAGCGACACCGCTGAGGCTCCGCCGAGGAATAATATGGTGACTGGACACTATACTGTGCCTTGCAACTTGATTGTCTCACGCCACGCACTGCAGCGTATCCATAAACCAGCGCCGAGGTGAAATAATTTAAGCGAATCCAGTGATATACGCAAGCAACGAAGGGAAGGTGGAAAAAATGGCGAAGAAAAAAAAATCGATGGTAATTTAGCAGTAAATGCGAGGAAAATGCGATAGCATTACGGTCGCACCTCTTTTTCCAACTTCGACACTCCTAATGCTAACGCATTAAGACTCTTGTCTCCACTTCTCCACTGAGTGAGTGAGTGAAATCACTTTATTTCGGTCCAGAGAAGACGCAGGGGAGAGCCCGCGCCATCCGGCTAATCCCACGCATAGGGACCGCCAAGCCGAGCTTGACGGCCCAATCGCGGGCACTCGGGACGGCCAGGGTTTGGTCGTTGAGTTCGGGGCTGCCCAAGAGCGCAGCCCACATATCCTCGCTGAAGGCGAAGCCGATGGCTTCACACTCCCACAACACATGGTCCAATATTGCCGTTAGTCCACAGGCAGGGCTCCACTGGCGGGAGGGCGCCACCTTCATAAACATAGACGATTCGGACTATGCATTCACCGAATAAAGTTTCCAATTTCTTCTCGAAGTGGGATTGCTCGCTTGCGTCCGCGAATACTTTAGTACAACCGACAGCACACGAAACAATGCAAGAGTTCGCATAACACTGCGCCAACGATCGCGTCAATGCTTCGCATTATGGGCGAAAGAGCAACTTTACCTAAATATTATTTTCATCGCGTATAAGCCAATGAGCAAGTCCTGAACTCACGAAGCAGTTTCTATTCCAGAGCGGTTTGTTAGGAACGGGCACCTACCAGTTACAATAGCGCGTACTTATTAGCCACTACACGAACGGCACCGGTAAGCTTTGCGTATTAGGTCTCGATCGAGAGGTTTCGGTCGCGTTTGATCGGCCTTTTACCGAAGGAAAGCACCTGGGAGCCTGGCCTCATAGCATATTAGCCCAGATAACCACACGAGCAATGAAAGCGATATACTTGAGTGTCCGACTGCGGAAACGCAGTCGGCCACGGCGGCCGCATTTCGATGGAGGCGAAATGCAAGAACGCCCGTGTGCTTGCGCTGTAGTGCACGTTAAAGAACTCCAGGTGGTCAAAATTAATCCGGAGCCCTCCACTACGGCGTGCCTCATAATCAGAACTAGTTTTGGCACGTAAAACACCAGAAAGAAGAAGAAGATGCGGATACGCTGCACCTTGTATAGTGGGTGTTGTTGATATGACGCCTGTCTTTTCTCTCTCTCTCTCACTCAGTACCTCTCTCCACGTGTAGGGTAGCAAATTGGACAAACTCTTCTAAGCCCTGCCTTTTGTTCATTCTCTCTCTCTTGGTCGCAATTGTTACGGATATAAAGGTCCTCCAAATGTTACATTTTCACCCTTTCCGCGGCCTCAAAAGTGCCTTGACTTCGTCTTCATTTGCAGAACTTGTTTTCAACTAGCAATAGTCGCCCCTCAGTTATAACTTCATTGGGTACGACATCGCCTCTGCGCAAAGCTTTTTGTAGCGCTTGTCTTCGTCTCGTTTCTTCTCGTGTACGTTTTTACTGCGTTATCCAGGTACCATTCAAAAGGGCCGCTCGGCTTGTATTCGGGTTTGTATTATCCGCGAGTTCTTACGGTACACATGCCAGCGAACGATCCGCAAGCTCGGGTGCTCTCGCATGCTCGCGCGCGCGCGACTGCTTAGCGGTGCAAGCC
This sequence comes from Dermacentor silvarum, assembly GCF_013339745.2. Classification (NCBI taxonomy): domain Eukaryota; kingdom Metazoa; phylum Arthropoda; class Arachnida; order Ixodida; family Ixodidae; genus Dermacentor; species Dermacentor silvarum. The sequence goes on from NC_051164.1 coordinate 91,778,992, forward strand.
GCAGGCGACGTTATGAATACTCGCACCACCCGAGTGCGTGTGCGGCCCTCTTCCGATTCGGATTTTTTTTTCCTTCATCGACCTTTTCCTCTTTGCTCTGTCATTTCTGTCACGTTTATTTCTTTTAGTAGCTTGTCAGCTAGAAGGGTGCCCCCAGGAGCTCCCAATTACATGCGTTTTGTATTTCTGCATATAAGTGTGTGTGTGCGTTGGCGCTACCGGCGTACGCGGCACATGTCGTGTGCCCTATAGCGCGTGCGTGAGTTTTTGCCGGGTCCGACCGAGTCACGCACACGCGTGTCGTGACTCGAGCGCTGAAACAAGCCCACTCGCTGACAAGCGCCACGCGACGCTCACGTGACAAGCCACCGTCGCCAATGAGAACGGTTTTTTTTTTTTTTCGTTTTTTTTTTCGTTTTTTTTTTTTTTTTTCGAGTCGCCTCGTTCCGCGCTGTCCGCTGCCCGCGATTGGTGGGGATGTATAAGCCAGGCATTGCGCATGCGCTACCGCTTCGCGCAGGGCTTGCGCGGCACCAATGTATAGTTAACTATTAACTCTACGAGCTAACGCAAGACCTTTGCAGTCCGAGCCGTGACGTCAAATGGTGCCCGCGCGATCAAATAGGGAGCTGCAGCAATAGGCGAGAAGCGAAGCTAGGGTAGCTGCCGTTGTCAGCTGTGTTGTGCCGAATGCTGCTTCGTGTAGCGCATTCGCAGGTGCTCTACTGACCTGTCTGTCTTCGAGCGCGACTACATATGGCCAAAAATCAACTTTTTAAATGCGAAGCATATCTTGGCGAACATTTGCCACTTTGGGAGTATATCTACACGCCTACGTCTTCGTGCTCTCATGGTCGTTTCGTTAACTTGTTATGTACCAAAAATTGGCACAGTATGACAAGAGTGTATGACGAACATAAATGATAGGTCATGACATGAATATCAGGACATGCGTGCCATGTAGGCCATATGAAACAGCCGCCTACGCCTTGGTGCTATCATGGTCGCTTCGTTAATCAACTTGGTAGGCACACTGTTTCGCATAACATCGATTCCCACAGGACGTGGGATCTGCCGCTTTTTTTTTTTTTAACTCTTCTGCTCATCTCTACGAAATGCTTTCTCCCTCACAACTTCCTTGCTCAGCGCTGCTGAGGTGACCTCGGAAGAGAGAAAGTTACGAAGCTGCCCTCATGTACAATCTTCTGGTTGTCTGAACAGAGCTGAACTAACTAACTAACTAACTAACTAACTAACTAACTAACTAACTAACTAACTAACTAACTAACTAACTAACTAACTAACGAACGAACGAACGAACGAACGAACGAAATCTCTTCCTTCTTCTCCAGAATAATCACTGACGCGGAACATCATGTGAAACGTGATGTTCCGCGTCACAGCGTCGCGTGCTTGGAGTGTCAGCGCATCCGATATTACGCCAATTCGCAGCTGATCAAAATTTATCTGAAGCAGTTCAGTATAGGGCGTTCCTCACAGCGCACTCGGCATAAATTTCGTCACTCATATTGTTCGGGACAACGCGAGACTTCGTTTTCAATATGACGGCGTCAAAGCGGACTAGCAGTATGCGGCTATAGTGCCTATATTCTAGGCACTATAATGCGGCTCTACTTTTTCGTTGTACATGACTTGGTTGACACAGGGACACACCAGTGTACTAAAAGCGCTGTCACATAAAGGACTTCCGTGCTGCGTTACGCGGCACCATGTACAGCTTCATGGAACTAATACTAAAACTACACAGGCCGAGACATACGGTGATATATTCTGCATGTGATCCGTCGTAGTCGGACACACCAATCACGTCCTAGAAGTTTTCAGCGGATTCTGTCAGATTCCAACATTGGGACTGAATCATTATGGACGTCGCACCAAACCACGTGTCCCTTGCAACCTCTCGAAATGCATTTCCGACATACTATCGTCGTGACGTCACGCGGTTTCAGCGTTCACAATCTCCTTAATTTTAATTTCAATTTCAGCCGCGTTGACTTCGTGGTTATCACGAGGGTTTCAATGACAAGCTGATGACATATAAGCGTTCGAAATGTGGTTGCCGAGTCACACAGCACGAAGCTGTCGTTCTGTTTGGTCTGTCGTTCTGTTTGTTGGTCCGGTCACCGTGCGTTATCGTATATGTAGTCCTGAGTTTTACGAAAACTCGTCAGCCAACACGAAGGCATGCTCGAAACAGGATCGTAAACTTTCTGGTTAATAAATGGGTGGGTTTCTTTTTTCTTACCCCTGCTGAGCCATCCTTCTCACTAAACTTCATTCTCGCTCTCTCTCTCTGGTTAACAAGCTCTTTCTTGACACCTATAGCTATTATCGACGAAGATGTTTTTACGATAGACCACGTGATAATTTTGAATGTAGGCCCATAGGTCGGTAAGAATCATCGCTCTCTCCGCACAGCAGGACATTTATTCAATTTACAGTGATCCGTAGTGACATCTATACTTACTACATCTCTTGATGAGCCCAAGTGCTCCAGCCAGCCCCAATACCTGGGCATGTTGGTGTACTTGGACACACTATAAGGCAAACTTGCTTCTGATACACGTAAGTCGGTCCTTGCTGGTTTTATACAATTGCAAATGCAGACGCAAAGGCGATGCGAAGGTAACTCTCTAAGTCTTCGAGAGAACTGCGAGTTTTCATGTTATTTATTGAACACAAGACCTCTACACTCTGCTTTATGACGTCATGCTACAAGGGCTGACTGCGATAGAATGGGGATGCTGTCGACTAAGCTAACACTACCTAGATAGCACAAGGTCTGTTCACACCGATCCATGACGTCAAGCTACCTGGCCCGACTGCCATAGAATCTAATGGGGATGCTCCCGAGTAAGCCTTGGTGATTTTGACGTCACAGCTTTCGTCAAGCCAGCCTTGGCAATGGAAACGTCGGGCTGGTAGCATGACGACATGGATGGGAGTGAACAGCCTTTGTGATATACCGGGTGTCCCAGCTAAACTTAGTCAATGTTTTAAAAACGACGGAGTGTGCTAGGAGGCTCAAACGAACTGAGTGGTGTTGAGGATCGAGGGTCCTAGTCTGCGTTTTTTTTTTTTCTTTTGCTAAGTTAATTAATGAGTATAAACGAATTGCCTAACTTTTTAAATATTGGCTTCACCAAGAAAGTGCCAATACGAAAGTTGTAGATCACATTTAAAAATGGCCGACTGAAATGATTGCAACTAAGTACCATCGATGGCGCTTCTTGTAATTGCCTTTAAAGAAAGCCCGCGAAATACAAAAACGAGCGCGTCATAGCACCACTATTTCAGCGCTCCCAGACGACCGATCAAGAAACTAAATCCGCATATCTGTACAAAAGTTCCAGAACGGGCTTGGCGTTTCCGGTGGCCGCAAGGTACGCGCCAGCAACTCTCGCTAGTAAGATAGGATCACGAACGAATAGAAGAACATGACAATTGCATTTTCCTCCCGATTAAAGAGTTCTGGGGCGGTATTCTGCAAGAGTCTACCTAGTGGGCTGTCCATTTCGGCTGTCGCTGATTGGCTGCTGCTTGACGTGCAGGAAGGAGACTGACTGGCACCTTCCTGCACGTCAAGGAGCAGCCAATCAGCGACAGCCGAAATGGACAGTCCACTAGGTAGACTCTTACAGAATACCGCCCCTGCTCTCAACATTTACTCAAGCCCAAACTTCTTTATTTTTTTTTTCTTGCCTTGCGTGTTCGGGCTTAATTCCACAAGTGGAGCGAATGATATGTTTATGCCACATCACCTCAGCTAAGCGCGACACACCTTCATCACCGCCGCTCGCTGTGTGCGCCCGATCGCGACAAGGCAGGCGAGCGAGTCTCGAAAAAAAAAAAAAAAAGCATGCAAACAATGTCCTTTACTGGTCGGTCATCTGGGCGTGCTGAAATAGCGGCGCTATCACGCGCTTTCTTTAAAGGCTATTACAAGAAGCTCCATCAATGGTACTTAGTTGCAAATACTTCTGTCGGCCATTTTTAAATTTGATATACAACTTTCGTATTGGCACTTTCTTGGTGAAGCCAATATTTTAAAAGTTAGGCAATTAGTTTATACTAATTAATTGACTTTGCAAAACAAAACAAAAAATACCGCAGGCTAGGACACGCAATCCTGAACACCACTGAGTTGGTTTGAGCCTCCTTGCACGTTTTTAAAACATTGGCTACATTTAGCTGGGACACCCTGTATATGACGTTGCTACGGGTCCCTCGTACACAAAGAAGAAGAGCGCGGGAGCGGGTGATTATCTACGCGTTAGGTAGCACCGAGTGCACGTGCATATCTCGCAAAAGTATCTCGCGTGCACATCTCGCGTCCGGTTTATCGCGTCAGCTGTCAATTGAACGATATAAAGACTCTTAAGCGCAGCGGTGAACATAGATGCTTGTCAGTCCCGATTACACCAGCATGCGTTAAGCTCACCTTGCCTCCAATTATGCTTCGATCCGATACGCCGTCTTCGTCATGTCGTCGTCGTCACGTCCGTCTTATCGTCTGGCCAGGAAAGCTGCACCCCTCGCCTTTTGGCGAAGAGAAACAATACGTTGCCCACCGCCAGTAACGATCTAACTATATAGTGCGCAGAGTGGTCTGTTGAGTGCTGCTGCACCGACTGTCTTGTCGAAGAATTCGCACACAGGACAGTGCTCACGCACGAATCAACTTACATGTATACTTCTGCATGTACTACCCCTACAGATGTGCCGGTTGACGAGTCTGTTCCCTGGGGTATTACGCGGCGACCCGACGAACGGTGCCCAAATATCCTCAGTGCAACAAGTTTACGTCTTCACGCGCATAATTCTTTTATTGAAGCGAATATTTGTATGCTTTCTTTTGGCGCGTCTTCTCGCGGTCGGCTTCAGGCGCCGTAAGATCCATGGTCTCGGAGATAGTGCGATAGCAAACTGGGCTAATCCCGGAGGTGGCTGGATAAAACGTGAGCCGCGCGGTCGTGGGTTGATGATAGATTGGCATGATGAAATCATGAATGCATAAATGCGCGGTCCGGTGGATCATGTGAGTTTCGTAGTGAGGGCTTCCGCGTCTTGCCTGCAGGTCATCGTTGTGCTGAAAAAAAAAAAAACGCGTTGCAGAAGACGAACAGCTTCGTATAGCATTTTTGAAGCGCTTCACTAAAGCTACATTAAAGCTTCGCTTCGCATAGATTCCAAAATGTGCGTTGGATCTGAATACCCCCCCCCCCCTTTTATGAAGTTGATACAATAAATATGCGTTAATTATGTTGGCTTATAATTAGGTGTTCCCATTCAGAGCCGGACGCGTCAGTTACATGCGCTATCGCGCAACATTCACGCTTAAAAATCTGTGAGGCGTGACTCTGAGATAGGCGGTGTCAGTGCATGCATTTCGGAGGCCATAACCGGCAATTCTGTAGTGGACGAGGATGACATTGCATACGTCGCACATAACGTGTTAAGAATACGTCGGTATTCGTTATATGAGAATGCCGTAGTCGCAAGTAAATAAGTTCAGAGCCGGAGGAGCCGCTGAAGTCTGCTTATTCTTCTTCTTAAATATAGTGTGTTCTGTCCCGTGCTTTTTTTTTAGCTGCGCCAAAATATAAATCCTAACCCTTGAGCTAATTGCTAATTGAATATAACATAAATACACCAATTATATTTTACCTAATTACTATACGGCACATATTTCAATCTACGAATTGTAGCGATCGAGTGAGGTTGCAAGGCATACCGACTTGGAACGAATCCTGAGGATGTCACCGGTTTCGATGGTATGCGCTGTCAAACTTATTGTGCTAAAAATGCACTGTTGTTCCACTTACTTTTTAAAGAAAACACTATTTATGAATTGAAACCCAAAATTAATCGTATGCCAATGCATTTCATTGGACACTTTGAAAATTAATCTCTAAACTGATGTAGTCCTGAAAATTCGTTCGGAAGTGGATATGCCTTGCGAACTCCCCGGCTACAATTCGTAGATAGAAATATGTGCCGTAATGAATTAAATTCAAAAGTTATTAGTGTAAGTATGTCAATTATTCAATTAAGTATTCTGATTTAATTTTGGTGAATTAAAAAAGGACACCTCGTATATAATAAACACGCGTAGTTCAATTACAAAACAAAGTGAGACGCTATAGCAGCGCCACTTGGTCACGCATATTCTAACTTAGCAAATTGGCAGGAAGCAAGCATCTTTTTATAAATTATTACAACGCCACCTTGATGTATGCGTATGCCGTGTGTGTCGCGTCTTCTGTGGTTTCAGTTGATGCCTTCGCAAGGAAACTTGAGAAAATGGTAAACTAAGCCACCTTTGAAGCATCCACCAGTGAGTTACCATCTCAAAGACGATCAACACATCACAAAAGATGCCGAACCGGCTCATCGTATTGCGCATATGATTGAGAAGTTCGTGGAAAAGTTGCTCAAGGTATTGCGCTTAAAACAAGGTGATCCATCGTTTCCTCTTTCGTAATTGCTCAGCCACAGTCTAAAGGCTGTATTTGATAAGTGCAATCAATCGCCATCAATTTCACTTTCCCGAGAAGTGTTTCCAACTGTAAGAAGTTTTTTTTTTTTTTTTTTTTTTTTTAGAACACAAGATTGGATGTATCCATCCAGCGAACTGCTCTTTTTGCGGGGGGAAATTAAAACAGAGGAGAATTATTATTTATTTTATTTCGTTAGTTAAATTAGTTCGCTAGTTTAGCTTCGCAATAATACTGACCACGCGGGGTTCTTTAACTTGCACCCACAGCCTCGCACACGAGCGCATTTGCATTCCTCTTCAATTAGAATGCGGCCGCCATGGCAGGGAATCGAACCAGGGACCTTGTTCTCAACAGCAAAACGCCATAGTCAGTGAGCCGCCGCGCGTCTGTTCAGAATGACGGGTGAGCATTTGAGGAATCAGCAAAGGGGCGAGAAGGAAATCAGTGAATAACTGTACGTTCGTTCGCTGGTTGCAAGGAATGATCCTTCTCAGAACACCATTAATCACTTTTGTGTGTGTGTGTTGAGTGAGTGTTCTGTAACTATTGTGCAGACGAGCCCCTCTATTAATTAATTTAATTGCGCTCCATCTATTTGCGCTGCCCAATTACCGTATCGTCTCAAACACAACATCCACCTCCGTAAGTTTCCAGGGCCGGTGTTATGAAGATCACTGTTACGTAGTACATGATCTCAGGCAAATTTTATGCATGGGATGAAGAATACTAGTCGAAAATGGCCATCACAGAGACACGACCTCTACTGCAGCGAGAAAATGTACGAGAAAATTTGGAGTGTCTCACCATTTTTCTTTCTTCGCGACCTTGAAAGCTTGCAAGTTTTCAACGCTTTCAATGCACTAGTTGACAGACCCCGTCATCTAGCGCGTAAAAGACGAAGCAGCAAGGTAGTCTCCGAGATCGATGACGCCATGCCCAGACGTTTCGGAGGGCAAGGTGTATTGTGGCGCCAAATTTTGAGTTCACAACTTCACGCCTTCGCTCTGCGGATTACCGCGCACAGTTCGAACGACCCATTGTTGACCGCCGATGCGATATTCGTGCTGAGAAGTAAGTCTCACTTTTTTTTTTTTTTTTTTGCAAATGCATCGGCAGGGTAAATCGCTATCTGTTAAAGCAAAGAAGCAGCCACATCGCATCCATTTTACCACAATTCAGATTTTACGAATGATGCCCTTTTCCGAAAGCGCTGTGGCACGCTGGACTTATGTAGAGAGAACAAGGAAACGAGCTTCACGGGTTATTATATTCAGCAACTATGCAAATCAGAAATGTGCTACATGTAAATAGTTCACCTTATTTACTATTTCCTCCTCTTCATACATTCTCTCCTCCTGCCCCTATCAGCTCCTCCTACACCTGCCCCCACTGCTGACCACCGTTCGGGTGCTAGCAGACAGCGCTGGACAGTGCTGGACAGCGCTGGACATAGCGTCATGCGGGTTTAATGACTTCTGTCATTCTGCTGTACAGTTGGGTTGGCAGCAGCAGACAGGAGTCAAATCCGTAAGAAGAGCACGTGGTAAACAAATACTTTAACTGAGCTAGACTTGGGAACCACCCTGTCTTTAGCACAGAGCGCTGTTGATGTTGTTATTGTTGTTGGTGCTGGTTTTGGATATTTTAGCAGCCTGGACATGGCTCAGAAATTCAACATTTTCTGAGATCCCAGGGTCCGTAATCCTTTGGTACCAACTGCACATGCTGACGATGATGACGATGATTTATTGGCCTCCCCTTTCTTCCCACTGCCACCCGATTCATGGCCAATCCCCCGTAGTGGGTTGTGCTATTTCTATAGGCACCAAACCAAACCAAACTTTGAAACGTGGCGGCAACAAATTGTCACCTAGCGTAGCATCAGGCGTGGGGCCAGCATCAGGCGTGGGGCTATCGCACCAATACGAAGAAGGGTAGAGACATATGGCATACGGCAACGGAGGAAGATCTTACGCTGGTAACCGATAAAGACTTTCCGACAAGGAGAGGGAACTCGGTGTGCCGAGATACGACTCCGGATCTCACCTTTGTCAAGAACCTGGAAAACGTCAAATGGACCAACACAGCCATGGACCTCGGTAGCGATCATTGCATCATTGAAGTGGTCATCAAGGTTGCCCGTAACAAGACGAGGACCTTTAAGTTCACTGACTGGGACTTGTTCCGAGCCAACCGCTCCGAGCGCGTCCTCACCCAGGATACGGACCTAGACTCTTGGTGCGACGGGATAAAAGAGGATGTGGCTAGAGCCGCCAAGGAGGTGACAACCGATCTGGAGGTGGACAGGATGGACAGTAGGCTCGCGCATCTGTTGGAAGCCAAGCAGGCACTGCTCGCGCGATGGAAGACTCAGCGCCATAACAGAAGACTACGCAAGAAAATTTCCGAAATCAACAGTACGATAGAGGCTCATTGCAAGGTGCTATGCAAGCAGCAATGGGACGAGCTGTGCGACTCGATGGAGGGCCACCTCAAGACGGGTAAAAGCTGGCGACTCCTCAGGCACCTACTGCACGATGGCAACACCAAGTCCAATCAGAAGAGAGCTTTGGTGAAAGCTGTCCATTTGGCCACCGACTCGACTCCAGATGAGGCGGTCACGGAGCAGCTCATATAAAAGTACCTGGCGGCCACGGACGATCCAATGCCCCCCCAATTTCCCGAGTACGAAGGGCGCGACGCGCCATCGATGGACGAGGATTTTACCGTGGCTGAGGTCAAGCGGGTTCTCGCATCCCTCAACGGCAGATCTGCCCCTGGGCTCGACGGGGTAACCAACAAAATGCTGAAGCATCTCGACGACGACTCAATCGAGTTTCTTACAGACAGGATGAATGAAATCTGGCGCAGCGGCCACATTCCCAAGAGCTGGAAAGCAGCCTACACAGTACTGATACCCAAGCCAGGCAAGGCGCCCAGCATCGACAATCTAAGGCCCATCTCCCTGACGTCATGTGTAGGGAAGATGGCCGAGCACGTCATGCTTAACCGCCTCACTGACCACCTCGAGTCTAACGAATGCTATACTAACAACATGATTGGCTTTCGGTCGGGGCTCTCGACTCAGGACGCCATGAGGCTGATCAAGCATCAGATCATTGACTCCACCTCCGCGGACACTAAGGCAATTCTCGGCTTGGATTTAGAAAAGGCCTTTGACAACATATCGCACGCCTTTATTCTCAAGAGCCTGACAGAGCTTGACGTCGGCAAGCGGGCGTACAATTTCGTGCGCTCCTTCCTTTCCTCGAGGTCCACTAGACTCAGGATTGACGAGTTTTTGACCCACGAAATTCAGCTTGGGCCAAAGGGAACACCTCAAGGAGCGGTGATCTCCCCGACGCTGTTCAACATCTCCATGATCAACCTGTCGAAGGCCTTGAACAAGATCCCTAACATTAACCACACGATCTACGCGGACGACATCACCATCTGGTGTCCCAGCGGATGTGAGGGTCAGATCGAGGGTGCTTTGCAAGAGGCCATCGATGTGACGGAGCGGTATCTCATCCCCACTGGCCTAAGGTGCTCGCCCACCAAATCCGAGCTCTTACTCTACAAGAAGAGGCCCAGAGGTGGTTCTCACCGGTCCTGGAAGCCAGCAACGGAGAGCCACATTACGTTATTCACAGGTAACGGCTCCCCTGTTCCGCGGGTGGACACTATCAGGATCCTAGGAATGTTTATCGAGTCTAACGGGGCCAATGGAGCCGCTGTCAAACGCATTTGTTCCAAGACCGAAAGCGCCCTCGGACTGATCCGAAGAATCGCCAACAGGTACCGCGGAATCAGGGAGGACAATCTGATCCGGATTATCCACGCATTTCTGCTATGTCACCTCGCTTATTCGGCGGCTATGCACAACTGGCTGGTGTCGGAGCGCAACAAGATCAATGCCCTAATCAGAAGAGTATTCAAGCTTGCCCTTGGCCTTCCCGTCCGAACGCACACAGAAGACCTCCTCAAGTTGGGCATCCACAACACGTTCGAAGAAATTGTTGAAGCCCAAGAGTTTTCTCAGTTTGTCAGACTGTCCGGCACCCCAGCGGGCCGAGCCATACTTGGCATGCTGGGACGTAACCCCACGGTCGTTGGTCCCGACGCTGTGAAGCTGCCCAACGACATAAGATCCAAGATTTCCATACACCGGATGCCACGCAATATGCATCCGACCTACAACGAAGGACGAAGACGAGCCAGGGGTAAAGCTTTGCTCGCCAGTGCCCGCTTGGACAAGGATCGAACATGCTTCGTAGACGCTGCTTCGTACGCTCAAGAACAAGCCTTCTCCTCAGTGGTCATCAACTGTGATTCGAAAATCATCAGCTGTGCTACCATCCGCACTTCTAGTTCCAGCGTTGCAGAACAGGTTGCCATCGCTCTTGCATTGACGGATGATATACATGACACAATTTATTCAGACTCCAAGACCGCTATCAGGGCCTTTCAGGTGGGAATGGTGGCTCCCCAGGCCCTACGTATCATCCAAAACGCCAAAGACCTCAAAGATCACTCATTGGCCTGGTTCCCTGCGCACCTTGGAAACATTGAAGGTGCCTCGCTCAACCCCAACGAGGAGGCACACTCGGCTGCACGAGGTTTGACTGACCGTGCGCCGGGTAATGTGTCCTCTCTAGGGCGACCCGAGCCTCTCTGCTCATACAACGAGATATGCAAACACAATTACCTATCAAGAAGACTTCTGCCTCTGCCGCACTCCTCACTGTGCAGGGCCCAGGCAGTGACTCTCAGACTTCTACAAACCAGCACTTACCCAAGCCCTGCAGCACTGCACACAATGTACCCCGAACGGTTCCCAAGCCCGGACTGCCCCCTGTGTGGTGGTTATGCGGACTTCGAGCATGTCCTGTGGGGCTGCGCATTTGCCGGTCCCCCTTTCACCCAAGAGGAAATGATGATGCTTATTAAGGCCCAGGATCAGACCTCTCAAATCCTGGCAGTCCAGAGGGCCCGCGAGAGGGCCATCAGGTTTGACCTGATGGTCCCCGAGTGGGCCTAGCCAGGTGACGTCGAGTTTACTCGCGTCTATTGTGGACCCAATAAAGTTCACTCACTCACTCACTCACTCACTCACTCACTCACTCACTCACTCACTCACTCACTCACTCACTCACTCACTCACTCACTCACTCACCTAGCGTAGCATATTGCTACGCCATGGTCTGGGCAAGCAGAAGAGAAAGACAAGGAACTCCAGCGGCGAGCCTCTCGAGAGAGGAAAAAAAGAAATGTTTTTTTTTAATTAGATTGTCTACTCTAATTCCTTGTACAGTTTCAACTTCACTCTGACATATACTTTTGTCTCACCCCATCCGTTTAACCGCCGGCTTCTTGGCTAACCCCCCATAGTGGGTACACGCCATAACATAGGGAGCAAGCAAGCAAGGAAGCAAGCAAGCAAGCAATCGCGTGTTTGCCTATTCATACAGACAGCACCATTCTCCCGTAACAATGTTATTCGCAGATGATGAAGTGTGCGAAATGAACTTTCGATGAAGTGGCAACTGGAAATGCACTACGGCGTCTCGAGCAGACGGGTATTAATGTTATATTAAGTGCCTCCTAATTTCTGTAAATGTTTTGAATCATCTTTGCACGATAAGTATAGTCCAGCCGTTCCTTGCACTAGTTCTGTTTACTTGTGGTATACACGCGGCGTTCGAAAAAGGGGTGAGCGAGAGTGTCTCGCGCCCGATCCAAGACGAGCCACCAAATAAATACATTAATAACTATTAAAAAAAAAAGGATCTCGGTCCGGAAATTGTCGTCCGGGCTACACCGCGGCGACCATTCCGGGCCGCTATCCCGCTACCGCCGAGCGCGGGAGCTTCTGCCTGCTGCGTCTCCGCCCTGGGCCTGTTCGCTCCTCCTTAGGCGACCTGGCGCACCACCGGGTTCACCCGGGGTCACCATATCGACGCCCCGCTTAGCGCGGACGTCCCGTCGACATGCTCGGCCGCGGTGCAGGACTCCCGGCTTCATCCCGTCCTCGAGACCCGGCCGCCGAGAAGCTGGATTACAGGGGCACGCCACATCCCCCGGCCGTCTACTTGGGCAAAGGTAGCGGCTTCTATACCCACCTGTCCAGTTTTGTTTCTTTTCCTTTTTTTTTTTAATATATAAGGCGTACGTTTTCACATTAGATTATTTCAATTTATCGAGCAACGCGGAAGGGAACATTGTCAAATGGTTGAAAATGCACCATTCGCCAACACAGAAAGCCTCCACGAAGCCGCGTGCAACGTGTAACAGCGGGCACGCGATTGCTTGCGCAAGAGGCGGCGGGAAGTTCAAATCAAGTTTGTGTGCGATTAAAGCGGTATTCCAGTGCAGAGCGACCAAACAGGTCACAACGACCGAGCACAGTACACAGGGCTCGCGGGCGTTCTCGCTACCTGTGTCCTCGTCAACGTTTTGTTACAATTTTGTTACATGATGTAACAAGCCATGATGACAGAATGAATTCGAGAGAAGCGAACGGACAGGCGTACCAAATTAATAAAGTATATCGGCTTTTCCAAAGAATAGCCAAGAATAAATGTCTTGCTTGTTTTAATTAGGATCACGCTTTGGACATTACACTTTAAAATTGTGTGTATACGTGCGTGCGTGTGTGCGCGCGCGTGTTCGTGTGTAAAATAAATAAATGAAAATAAAGGTTGCCAAACGTTCACAGCACCCACCTGTAATCGAAGCACCCGTATTGACTTCCGGTAGAAGACCGGAACTGCACATAGCTCGTTGGTCTACTTGGTCGCACATTGATATAGCACATGCAATGCGGGCAGATGAGGATACAGAGGCGAGAACCAGAGCTGCGTCTCGTATTGTTGTCCCTTCTGTCCTTATCTCCTCGCACGGTCTGTATTCGCGCATAGCCGGACTGCACTCCGATCGAACGACGAAAATGTATCTCAGCTTACATAAATTATTTCGTCTGTATTGCTTATCTTGAATATATTTATGTATACCTCATTGTAGTTATTCTTACTTTTTGTAAAGATCGTTATATCCTGAGCTGTATTTACTGCGATATGCTTTATGATGACTACTAAAAAGCTATATAGTACATCGTTTTTGTTTCATACTGCATATGTTGATATTTATTGTTAACTGCTATTGCTCATTTCGATTACCGATGTGAAGTACACTAACCACTGTTGGCCAACTAAAAAAAAAAAAGCAAAAGTATGTATGTTTTACCATGCGGAGGAGACAACTAGTCAAGTCACTCGGAGCATTTTCTCTCTCTCTCTCCCTCCCATTATTCTATAGATGGAAACGAAGTCATCATTATTATTATAGTTATTGCAAGTGTGAGCAAGCAAGCAGGTAGGAGTGGCAACCAGGTATACACGCACATGGTAGAGAAAGTTCAGCAGGAAAACCTTTAAGCGCGAGCTTTATTGCGTATGGATACTGCTGTGATTCTTCTTTCGTGGCAACACTTGCAAATGAACGTCGTTGCGAGGCTGAATAAGGCACTGTCGAAAATTTTCCACGGTGCTTTGTAACTCGCCGACCTTATTCGTAAGCGCGTTAACGGTTGAATTCGCAATCCCGTAAGCTTCCAGCAGTTGATCGTGCCTTCTCGTCATGTCTGCCAGTTGCTGTCTCAATTCTGCGCAGGAGCTGTTGGAACAAGGAGGATCGAATGATGCAGCGTTCAGCGCAGCAGGTTCTTGCTTGATTGTTCGGCTCCGCGGAGTCCGGCTTGAGATGGCTAGCTGTGGGCCGATGCAGCTCTCTTGCCGAGACAGATCAGTGCCGTTGGAAGGCGACACCAGATGCACCTCCACCTGCGTCGATGCCGAGTCTGCTCCATCGACGGTAGTGGAACCCTCACTTGCCACAGATGGCGTTGTGGTTCTTGTTGCCTCTTTCGGCGTAGTTCGTTTGCGAGAAGATTCTGCGTAACGAAAAGACAGGCAGTGTATATTTAATTGTACTTATTTGGATAACACTGGAGGTTACACAAAAGCTATTGCAGAAGGGATATAGATACATAAAGAAAGATCAACAACAGACGTGCCAAACTTTGAATTCAAAAAACACTATAGTAAAAGGCAAGAAAATACGTATCTTCATCCCATCAACACTGATCAGGGCCTGAGACGAACAGATGATGTTGATTAATGCAGTATTCACACAACGCCTCGCGAAAATTGGGTTGCGGTTATGCACTATTTTCACATTCGTGTATACTTGTGTCAATACGACAATCGTAAACAAGCGCTAAATATCTGCCATGTTACGATAAAATCGTAAATGTTGGCAGATATGCAACAAAGATATGCATAAAAATAAAGTAAAAAAAAAACACAGCATGGGTACATAGAAAAGTACGAATAAAGTAACAATACTTCAATACAGCAACGACAAGAACAACAAAATGCTGCGATTACCAAAAGACGAAGGTAAAAGAGCTGAACAAAAAAATTCAGAGCCCTTAATTCCATTACTGTGAAGATGGAAACCAGCGAAGCTGCGACTATAGTGGGTCTGCTATAGTGAATATTGCTATAGTGAATTTATATATTATCATTATTGACTATATTGAGCGTCTTCAGCATGTTTGTCAAAGAGCACGGACACCGGCGTCTTGTTTTCGCCCGGCGCGATGGCCAAGTAGTGCGTTTTGCTGCGCCAAGTCCGCCCCATTGTCGTAGACTAGCGTATGAGCCACAGTGTTCATAGCCGCGGCACACTGCACGCCATCGTCAGGATCCTGACGTCAGGATCCTGGAAGATGTGGTGAAACGAGCGTATCTATCCCATAGTGAGTCCAAAGGGCAACTGCTTATAACAGCGCGATCTCTACGTCACGAGACAAAGGGGCACAACGATCGGTGGGACGTGCCACCGCCGAGTATCGCGACACTTGTGAAAGTATCGCGGCACTTGGTGGTGTATCGCGACACTTGGAGGTGGCGAGGGGTATAACAATAGGTCATCCATCATCCGTTTTGACACCTGTGCTAAAGCACAACTGGCGGGAAACCACCACACACATGAAGCCAAACCACGCACATGGAGCCAATGCAAATACTGATGACGATGGTGTGTTTTTTTCTACACGCGGACACGATCCTGGGGAACCTAGCCCTTAACACCTTGGCCATAAAAGAATCTCCATAAGCAGCATGTTCAAGTGTCATCGACACGTTTCATGCTTTCAGTATAGGTAAGAAGTCCGAAAGACAACGCATTCCACTCTCTTATACGGACATATAAACCCGGTTACGCAACACGGGGGCTAGATAATGCGTTCGCGACTGCTGGGAGTCGAACGCGCAACCTCGTACTTGACAGCAGAGAGAGAGAGAGAGAGGGAGTGGTTGCAAAAAAGTAAGACCTGATGTTGCAGACGTGCAGAACGCTTTTCCCTTCAAAGACACCCATCGCGCCGTCCACTTTTCCCTTATTACGCAAAAGACTTCGCTGGCCGAACCAGGCTCAACCAATGAATCTATGGCCAAATTAAGGCACTCTCCAGGACCACCACCTATGAAGCTTGAGCTGCGTATCGGCTAGGTTTCCCCCGTGCGGCCTACGCTCTGTAGAGCAAAGGCATCTGCCATTAATCATACCAATAAATTACATAACTGCGAATAGTACAGAAGCTCAATAAAGATGACGTATAACGACCGACGATATTAAAAGCGCGAACAACGGAATTAAGTGGTCAGATAAGACTAGCCAATGAGCATTTATGTGTAGTCTTGGTGTCAAATGACGCCAGGACTTACCCTTTGGCGGGAACAGACATGGCACAGCATCCTGCTTTAGCCTCTTCCAGCCATCAGCGCGGTTTTGTTCGAAGCTGTCCTCATCAAAGTGAGCCTGCAGGAATATAGGAATAAAAATTTGCTTCCGGCCTCGAGTAAGAAAAGGACTTTAAGCGCGGGCGTCACTACGTGGAAGCGCTGGCACTACTATTGTTTTTGCATGTAAATTGCTTAAATCTGCCTTCCCTTACGTAGCTGCAGCTCGGTGAGCGCACACAAAGCTTGGACTGGAAAGTCTTGTCCTTTTATCGCCTAGTTGAAGAGGTTTACTTCATTTTGCTTTCTTTCTTTCTTTCTTTCTTTCTTTCTTTCTTTCTTTCTTTCTTTCTTTCTTTCTTTCTTTCTTTTTTTCTTTCTTTCTTTCTTTCTTTCTTTCTTTCTTTCTGGATGGATGGATGGATGGATGGATGGATGGATGGATGGATGGATGGATGGATGGACGGACGGACGGACGGACGGACGGACGGACGGACGGACGGACGGACGGACGGACGGATGTTATGAGCATCCCCATTGAAACGGGTCGGTGGGTTGCGCCAGGTATTCCCTAACGGTCCCTACGTGGGAGACGTCCGCTACGCGCTAAGCGCGTCCTGCAGGCCCTAAATAAAGTTTTCCAGTCCAGTTCTACCTAAAAACACAAGAAAGAAAGAAAAAAAAAACGAATTCCCAGCATCAAAATTTCTGAACCACTATTGGGAACTTTATTTTTGCTAGCCTCTGTTGTTTTTGGCCTCCCTGCTTTCCTGCCACCAAACTTCCAATCGGCTCTTGTTACTTTCCCCCTGCTACCCCTAAACCCAAGGCTTTCAAGGACGCCGGAGGAGCCTAAACCTACAGCTGGGCAGATATCTTCACATTCTAATAAAAAAATTATCCGCTGTTCCTCTAGCTTGACCGCAGCAAGCACATGCTTCTTCCTTGGTGTGCCTCGCTTTATAAGTATGGGTCCAAAGTGTCCTCATGAGCTCGGTGTCCCCAACGCCAACTAGAGGCATAAAATGCGCAGCTGCGCATTTATGACAAGCTGCCATGCGGGCCAAAGTTTGTCAACCTGGGCACGGAAGAATGAAAAACATAAATTGTTTCATGCAGAATACAAAACATTGAGATCAAATAAGAGTCCTGTCTCCTGGAAAAGAGAGAGAGAGGGAAAGAAAGAAAATTAATTACTTCAACTGGCAGGAAACTGCGGGCCCAAATGACGTAACACGAAGAGCATGGTGCGGCGCAGCGGGAGCTCCGCAATATTGCCGCTTCTATTTCTCAGAATTTCAGGGACATAATCGCTTTTCAAAAGAGTTTTTAATATAACTGCGGAGGCAGAAGCCGGGATTTCACCGAAGGAACAAATTGCAGCTGATTCGGCGCCGCCGTTCGCCGCCCCTCATATCATTATTTCGTAACCATGACCTCCGTGATCGGTACCTGCCTTCAAATCACGGAGGCACTGTACTTCGGGCGCCGGCGACAGGCCACGCAACGGTACTCCCTGGCGCTGATAATCACCACAAATAGATATCGCGTGCACGGGGACTGAAGTGCGCTCTCAATGTCAAAAGCACATATATGCTTATATACGTATCGTCACTCAGGAAAATAAAAAATTTCATACACCACACGGTTCTGGCAAACGACTGGGACTAATAAGAGAAATCGATGGGATGGGAGTTTTTTTACAATATCATTTCGCTAACTATTGTATAAAATGGACTAGGATATTGTGTTCTTTGTGTTTATTTTTCGTGTCTGTTTTTGTTTCAAAACATTTCACCACTACATCTAACTACTACATATGATGGAATGGATGGTCGTGCTGTACACACAATATTCTCTTTGCTGAAATATACAATTGCTTGCGTTATTGCTTGTGCAGGAACAACAATTGGAAATTAGTCGAGCGTTGGAGGATAACAGAAAAGGAGGAATGGGGAAAAGCGAAAGAAAACATGTACTATGCTTTGCTGAGAGAAACTATACACTGGTCCGCATAAAAGCATCGATGCTTTCGCGGACTACGGGTTTTTGGTACATAAAGAAAATGTGTATCTATATATGGATATTTCTTTTTATCTCCCTGCTGTACATACTTTTTTCCCTATTGTTTCCTTGATTAAAGCACAAAACTGTGTCATTCAGGCCAAAGCACTGCCCCGTCCCGCTCAAAAGCAACTTTGCTTTGGCGGGCTGACAAATTACTCAGATTGTATATTTTATGTTCTAATAATAAAGAATGAATCAATGAATGAATGAATGAATGCCACTTATGCAAGCCGCGCCTAGAGTGCAACGGATACTACGCATATTCGGCCAGCCCGTGTACAGTACGAAGCTCAACAACGAACACGTGTAACAAGTGTAACACTGAAATTGCACTCACACTGCACACAGACGACCACTTCGTAGGCTCCCAGTTCGCCCTATTGATTCCTTTGAGCCAGAGTGTTCTCCTTTCGGATTGGGTGGGAAAATGAAAAACTCTCCAACCGTTCCTAGAGTTATTCCCGCAGTTGGGCACGGAGCACGAAGGCATTCTCTCCTCAAAGCTATCGAACGACCGTAACTAGCATAGGAAACAAGGATTGGGCAAGAGAATGGTTGAAAAAGCTAGAATGTACCGGATTAATTGCCAAATGCGCCTTCTAAATCAAGCCACTACCGATATCACCAACGACCAACGGGATAGCGGTGGCACCTAGTGTCATGATATCGCATTACGTTGCTCAATGCGTAGCCTCAGCGATTTGGCAGCACGAAAACATTCCAAATCGGAGATAGCGTGCATAAACTGAAAGTGCCGCCTTGAAAAAGCATACATTCGCTGCAAATGGCATCTGCCGGCGATGACCACGAACCATAGGCAGGTAATCTTAGAGTGAGCCCACGTTCAACAATAATGCCAATGGCCGTGCTGCGTCTCGAATTTCGGAGGCAATGATGCCTATTCGTATGACCGCTTCTTGGAGCCACCAAAAGCATGAATGTTCGAGCGCGAAAGTCGTTATCGGCATTGAATAATAATAATAATAATAATAATAATAATAATAATAATAATAATAATAATAATAATAATAATAATAATAATAATAATAATAATAATCTTCGGATCGACCCTTGCGTTTCCCTTCCGGGACCCGCGTGCAGAGAAAAATACGGGCTGGGACCGAGTGATTAGTATCTCTAGGCGCTTGCAACATCAAGGACCACCCTGAGCGACAATTTGAAGACGTCAAACCGCACGAGTGTTCGGCTACACGACTATCTGGGCGATGGCTACTTATTTAACTATCGATATGCCCTATGGCAACAACGGGGAAACCTGCTTCTAATAAATATACTGTTACTTACCTACTAAAGTTGGCGTTCGTCTTAAGCACACACAAGTCGTTAAGAGATGAGTTGAGTCAAGGCACAGTGATTTAAACAAATTTCAAGTGTTTGTCAGGTCGTTGACTATTGACAAAATTAACAGAGTGTCATTTCGAGATGCGTACCCTTGTTATGACTATGGTCAGTGACTGTGGCCTACTTTCTTTCCGAACAATGATTTTAAGTGTTTTTCGTCAAAGTCTTGACAACGTCTCATATGCCTCCTCATGTGTCCATGTGTTTAAAGCCTTCCTTTTGAAATCGTATCATGTGAAATATAATGCTCTTCCTCTGTCACTTTGGTTACAAATCGTAAAAAGCGAATTGCGGTTTCTAAGACAGAACAAAACAAAACAAAAAAAAATTGAAGGAAGCTTAAGCTTAAGTGAAGCTTAAGTGGAACGCGACAGCATTCAAAGATCCCTGGCTGCTTATCAGGCTTTTTACTCAGGTAAAGTCTCTCAGGTAAAGTCTTACTTTACGGTTTTTTTTTTTTTTCTGACGGATTTTACTTTTAGAAATTCGATTTTGTTCACTAAAGCCTTGCGTCACGCGGAGGGCCTGCGCGGTCGGGCTAGTTCGGGATGATTACTTCCGCCAACGACGCCGGCGCGCCCGCGCACACGCAGACACCGACACCGACGCCGGATTTTCTGCGACACGGGGCCTTTAACGCTATCGCGTTAAAAAGAAGCGAGATGCAGGTGAAAAAAAGAAGGATGTCCTGGAACTGACATCGGGCAGTGGCTAGTATATAGTACATACCCACATGCAAATAATCGTAACAGCTGTCTGGGCGTTATATCAATTTGAAGCGTTTGGAAATAAGAACGATAACAGTAACAAATTAAAAAAAAAAAAAAAAAAGGATCCAGGTCCGGCACTGACGTCCGGGCTACACCGCGGCGACCATTCCGGGCCGCTATCCCGCTACCGCAGAGCGCGGGAGCTTCTGCCTGCTGCGTCTCCGCCCTGGGCCGGTTCGCTCCTCCTTAGGCGACCTGGTGCACCACCGGGTTCACCCGGGGTCACCATATCGACGCCCCGCTTAGCGCGGACGTCCCGTCGACATGCTCGGCCGCGGTGCAGGACTCCCGGCTTCAGCCCGTCCTCGAGACCCGGCCTCCAAGAAGCTGGATTACAGGGGCACGCCACATCCCCCGGCCGTCTACTTGCGCACAGGTAGCGGCTTCTATACCCACCTGTCCAGTTTTGTCTTTTTTCCTTTTTTTTTTTTATGTAGGACACATGCCGGCCCAGTGGTTTTGTAATATTTACCGAATGCGACGACTCAAAATTGGGCTGTAAAAGCATTTTTCGCAAACATGGGCACAGCCTGCGCACGAATTCACGTGCAACGTGTAACAACGGCCACGTGACTGGTTGCGTAAGAAGTGGCGGCACATTCAAAGCAAGTTTGGGCGCAGCAGTAAGGCGGCTTAGAGCCGAGTGGCGGAACGGGGTGTCACGCCGTTTCCCATTTAAAAGTTGACAAGCAGAAACTTGGCAAATCAATTGTGCGTAATTCCGCAAGGTGGGGGGAGGTTTATGAAGGGAAAAAATTGACATCCACCCGTACGTAGCAGAAAGCTACAAAGCAAATGCACACGGGTTTCTCTGAAACGAAGCTTCGTATTTGAAGTTAAAATTCGTCCTGCTGCGGGTCCTTGCGCTGCGAGTTGTCGATTAATTCGCCCTCTCGCTGCGATCTACTAGCCTCCAGGTTATTACTCGGGCGGTAGAGCAACAGCCCCGGAAAGGCGTTGGTCGCGGGTTCGTATCCCGGACCAGGACGAACTTTTTTCTTCAACGAAGCTTTGTTTCTTTCTAGCTTCGTGCTCCATACGGGTGGATGTCAATTTGTTTGTTTTTTTGTCTTTCATGAAGGAGAAGCTTGTCTCCTCGGTAACTTTTTGCTACAACTTCGTTACAGACTTGAATCGAAGTCACGACCGAAGCTGTTGGGTCTAGCGATCGGATAGGCGCATCGAAATTAGCATAAGCGACTAGGTCCGTCCGACAATAGCCAAGGACGAGCGGAGTATGTCACCCATGAAATTAAGTTAAATGTCCTGCTAGCTTGAATTAAGGTCATACTTTGTACACTACACTTTCAAATACGTTTGAGAACTTCGTTGAATGGATGTTGAAAACGCCTTAGAAAAACGGTCCCAAGCAGATTCGGAATGAGGAGTGATGAAACATTAATATAGAATCGAAGCAAAAGAATGTGCTGTAAAACACGGCCTGTACCCTCTCGTGCGTGTGTGTGTGTGTGTGTGTGTGTGTGTGTGTGTGTGTGTGTGTGTGTGCGTGCGTGCGTGCGTGCGTGTGTGTGTGTGTGTGTGTGTGTGTGTGTGTGTGTGTGTGTGTGCGTGCGTGCGTGCGTGCGTGCGTGCGTGCGTGTGTGTGTGTGTGTGTGGTGTGTGTGTGTGTGTGTGTGTGTGCGTGCGTGCGTGCGTGCGTGCGTGCGTGCGTGCGTGTGTGTGTGTGTGTGTGTGTGTGTGTGTGCGTGCGTGCGTGCGTGCGTGCGTGTGTGTGTGTGTGTGTGTGTGTGTGCGTGCGTGCGTGCGTGCGTGCGTGTGTGTGTGTGTGTGTGTGTGCGTGCGTGCGTGCGTGCGTGCGTGTGTGCGTGCGTGCGTGCGTGCGTGTGTGTGTGTGTGTGTGTGTGTGTGTGTGTGTGTGTGTGTGTGTGTGTGTGAAAATATTTTATCAGTACTTATAATGAACTTTAACTCTTTCCGTACTGCGCCCATTGGGCATGGTTAGCCCTCTATCGATGGTTTGAAACGCCGCTTTCGAGACCTTCCGAGCCGCTCACGGACACACTGCGCCATCGGACGTGAAAGAGTAGAAATTGTGTTTTTGTTTTCCAAGCCGTTCGTTTTTTTTTTTTTTTTTTTTTCCGTCAAGCGGTGATTTTTAAACGCGCTCCGAAGTTTCGCGATCGTCAACGCAGAACGCAAAAATGTCCGGCTCCGGAAACGGCGAGCGCGCTTCGGGAGATCGCAGATATCGCGATTCCGCTGCCTCTGCCGCTGATCTTATCGATACATCGAATAGCAGCGAGCCAGAGGACGCTGACTTTTCGTCGGACTTTTTGTCTGAAAGCGACGACGACGCAAAACAGCCCAGAACATCGGCGGACGCAACCCGGCACGTCCAACTGTAGTGCTTGCAGTTAAATTCTTGTAGCGGAATACCTGTTCAATGAAAAAATTATATTTTTTCGGAGATACTGGCTAATAGACGGCAGTACATTTTGTAGATCTCATAATTTTCGTAACATTTTTTTTTCTTAGTAGATACAAGCGTGTCTTTACAAACTTTGTTCAATTATATCGCACAATCTCGACTTTTCCAATGTATATCTTTTTATGACATACAACTTGTTCATTAAAACTTTTATGCGGAAAAGTGCATTCATTTTGCTTTCTGTTTATGTATTACATTAAATATTGAGTGCAGTAGTTATTTCAGAAAAAGAAAGCATCTGCCGTAACATACAAAAAACACCTATTTTCCCTATGGTAGGGAAAGAGTTAGGAGCACTAAATGGGACCAAAAATTAGTTGGTAGCACGCATCTGTAATATTATACTTAGTGATCCTTATACTTACCGATTATACTTACCGGTGTCCGCGAATAGACGCAAAGTGCCTTGAGCGGCGGCCATTCGCGCGGCAATGTTGCGTGTATTCGCGGGCTTCTTTCACGTTCGCAAAAACACTTTTTTGGAGCACGTATTGAGCAACAGAAAGCTGTATCGGGAGTGTTTCATGTTGCTCTACAATTTTCTCATTGACACTTTTCATCTAATTGTAACATTTGGGAAGTTGATTAATTAATTAGGTCTAATTATTTAATTAGGCATAATGAAAAAAAGAATGGTCTGAGTATCTCCAAGCGACGGCAAGCAACATTGCGTTGGTTGTGTCCAGCTACGTGGCATTTCGATATCTTTAAACATTGGTACACGATAGTTGGGACTTTGACGACTTTGACTTGGACGTGGTATCGCGAAGTCACACTAAGCTATTCGATGCATTCCCTCCAAGATTCAACCTCACAAAAACGCCGCCACATCGTCAAATCGATAATAGTGCGCATGAATCTCGGTCACGACTTGAATGCGGCGCGAAGCCCCTACTGTCGACAATCGCGGAGCAGGCGCACGTAGTCAAGGGAGCCGACGTTCAGCGACCATATGCCGTGCTGCGCCAACAATTTCGAAGGCAATGATCCTTGTTCGCTCAACGGCCGCTTGATGGAGCCACCAACAAAAATGTTTCAGCTTTCAGAGCGCGAACCTTGATATCGGCATGGAATAAGCAACAACAACAACAACAACAACAACAACAACAACAACAACAACAACAACAACAACAACAACAACAACAACAACAACAACAACAACAACAACAACAATAATAATAATAATAATAATAATAATAACAAAAACATTCAGAAACGGAAGAAAAAATACACGGCTGGACTGTTTCATACCTCTCAATGGAGAAACGTATTTCCTTTAGGCTACCCGATTCTCGGCCTATCCCCCTTTGTGTGTGCACACGCCACGGAAGAGCATCATCAACAGCATCATCATAATTCTTACTCTCCCTTCCGTATGCTCGTATTTATGGTCTTGAATACTTCCAAAAAGATATTTACTAGGCCATCACACCCTCTAGTGCCACTGCAGTGTAAAAGAAGGCATGACACCAAGTGATTTCTATGCGCACACGTTTGTCAACCTCAAGGACTAACTTATGCAACGGCTTGGAGACGAGTCACCACACCGCACCTTGATCTAAAGGACTTCCTGGGTCACGTTGGAGCGCTGCCTGATGCAACAACATAGAGACTGGCTTCTAATTAAAAAATTCCGGCAGAACTTATCTACAATGACTATCCAAGTAGGGGAATAGCATTATTTTGAGATGAAAGTGAATTCACTGTACACTGAATGGGTGTACGTTGTTATATGTACACCTTATACGCTTTGTACAATTTATCTGTAATATGTATCTTGTCATCATCGTCAGCCAATATTTATGTCCACTGCAGGACGAATGTCCCTGCGATCTCCAATTACCCCTGTCTTGCGCTAGCCGATTCCAACTTGCCCCTGCAAGTTGGAATCTTATCATGGGTCTGTAAATTGTGATAACAAGCTTTATATGTTATGGTGATTATTATAATAGCGGCACACGCCATGTGATACATTTCCAGTGACCCAAGTTGGCATCACAGAGATTCATTCAAGAGCGGAACATATTAAATCGCACATGCCCGTGCAATGGTACAAACCTAGTGACATATACCAAGAGGCACATAACCAGTGGCAGATACATAACCAGTAACCTAAGTTGTTCTTAGACTGCACTCTCTTCGGGATCGGCCCAAATTTTTAGTTTACCGGAAAGACAACTAGTCTAACAATATCAAGAATGCTATCCGCATTAGTACTTGACTCGCTTACTATAAAGTTGACGTCCATCTTAAGTACACGCAACTTACTTATGGAGTACGTACCAGAGGCAAAGCACAGTTATTTCTATTTCCAAAAATCTGGAATACTTGGAGCAACCTTTCGCGTACAAATTTATGTTACTTATTTCTGTTTGCAATTATAGGCGGCGTTCATGTTGTTCTCATATCTATTGTCGCGTGCAGTTTTCGCGCCTTCTTTTGGTAATCGTGTCGTTTCGAATAACATTTTCTTTCTCTGTCACTCCGGTAAAGTAGAAAGCGTAAAAAGCGAAGTGCGGTTTCTACGACAGAAAAAAAGGAATGAGCGAACGACCAGCAGGTGAAAAAATAAAAATATCTAGGTCCAGAACGAACATCTCGCAGCAGAGTCGTATTGCGTACGAATAGTTTAGTCCCGTGATTTCTAATTCCAAAGAAAGAAAGCAATTCTAAACTGCTTTTTTGGCATCCTATCGATTTGATGCCGGATCACGCGGGCATACGACAATAACGGCAGCAACATAAGTAAAGTAAGTAAAAAAGAAAGAAAGACAAGAAAAAAAAAAAAGGGATCCAGGTCCGGGCACTCACAATCCGGCACTGACTGGGCAGGCGGCGGCTTCTATATACCCACCTGTCCAGTTTCTTTTCTTGTCTTACATAGGGCACATGCCGGCCCAGTTGATTTGCAATATTTACCGCCAGACTCCGAATGCGACGACTAAAAAATAGCTATAAAATCATCTTTCGCAAACACGGACAGCCTGCGCACCAAGCCGCGTGCAACGTGTAACAACGGACACGTGACTGCTTGCGTAAGAAGCGGCGAGACGTTCAAAGCAAGCTTCAGCGCATCGGTTCGACGGCTTAGTAGCGAGGCGGGGTTTCCCGCTGTTTTCCACATACAAGTTCACAAGGAACAACTTGGCCTCTCGGCAACCTTTTGTTACAGTATGTTTACAGATTCTACTCGACGTCATGATCACCGAATCGGTTCGAGCTAGCCCGAGCGGATATACGTACACCAAAAACAGCATAAATAACTAGCTAGGTCTGTTCGCAAATAGCCAAGAACTATATAGCGGAGTATCTCGTCCATGAAATCAAGTGAAATGTCCTACTAATTTGATTTACGGTCACACTTTCAAATAAGTTTCCGCACTCTGCGCGCGTCTAAAGCAGGGCGATCCAGCCGCACGCACGCGCAATGCTTCTGGTGAAGCCACGTCGTACAACGCATAAAGAGCAAAAAAAAAAAAAAAAAAAAGAAAGACGTCATGTCATCCTGTTCCAGATAGCAGAGAGAGCTAGATGCACAAACCCCGTATGTCGTGATTTTTTTTTTTTTTTTTTGCCAAGTTTCTTTCCCCTTCCCCTTCCACGGATACGGATATGAACAGAACAGGAAGAAAATAATCATTACAATGTAAGACCCGCTGTGATGCTTTTAGTCAGGAAGCTGTTGTTCCATTTGGAACGTACATATTCGGAACTATTTAGAGCATTTGCCGAGATTTGCTCTTCACCGCGTTGAACGGAGCCCTACTTTTTAAATCTCCCTTCAGATCTGAAACAAGTGCAAAGACAATCAACGGACTTCTGATCTGGATTAGGGAACTGAATTAGTCGCTGAAGTATAACCGCACTCATCTTGCCTTCTTTTTGGGCGAAAAATAAATGCCACCAATACCATTTAGACGATCTCAAACATCGCAACTCTTAAAACGCAAACGTACCAATGGCGACTTCATCGAAGGATGCGTTTCGAGTCATCGTTAAGCGGCTCTTGGCAATTTACAGACCATGCGTTAGTGATTACACTGTCGGCGATACTTAAAGAAGGGAGGGAAGAGAAGGAAGCACTCTGTTGGAAGGCTGTTTCATGTACGAGTATGATTGATGGCTCATACAAACAATGTTCGAAGTTTTTGTTGATGTCAGATGCGCATGACCTCATTCATTTCAAGCTACTGCACCTACAGTAAGCAAATAGCTGTCCTATACCACTTCCCTTCTCTAAATGATGTGCAATCATGTGCAATCTTTGCGCATGACGAGAACTACGTATATGAACGAGAAGGAAACCGAGGGGCCCGGTTTTCATTAGCCATGTCATAAGAAGCCATCTATATGTAACTATATATATTTTCACTCCTTATATAATTTATCACTACTTATAACCAGTTTAGCATCATTATAAATGCGACCAAAGTGCGCGTAGCCGGACTGGGCCCCAACTGTTTTGAGCGTGACGTAACCGAAGGGGAGTGCCAACAAAGCATAGGAACAGTCGGCCACAAAAGTTTTCCGGACACGAGATTTGCCAGAAAATACAAAAATAAATAGAATTCCCCCAATGCCTGCCTCCACAAAAATGTCTCTCGAGATGTTCACATATTCTGGCCTAGTTGACTCAAAGTTATATAAATGAATCCTCGATCACTGCTGCATCCACTGAATTGACCAAATAAATTGTCATTGAGCACGCAAAGCTTTTTTTTTTTTTTTCGACGTTATGTTGCTGACTTCGTATTGTGTAAATAGCCACCGACCGAGAGTTCACATTACATGACATATTGAATACAAAATATCTGAATGCATGACAAGGTTGGTGCATTTGTGCTGCAGTTTTTTTTTTTTTTTTCACTATTCGTAACCCTCAGCCAGAAAGGGGGATATTGAATATTTTGCTCGCAATTTCCTGCGAACAGCATACATTATTCTCATAAAGAAGCGCACGAAGTCTCGAATTCAAAGATTCGCTTTGCAGAAGATTTTGCGACATACATAAGTATCTATTAAATAAGAAGGACAAACAGAGTAGAAATTCACGTTTGTCGTGGAAACGTGTCCAGGACACGGCTATGGTCGACCTAACGCGTGGTAGCCAAAGTCCAGCAGGAAATCTAAGCTCCAACTTTATTGAATATGCATACTCCTTTGGTTGATCTACCGTGGCAACACTTGCAAATGATCCTCGTTGCGAGGTTGAAGGCGCTGTCGAAGAATTTCCACGGTGCTTTGTAAATCGCCGACCTTATTCGTAAGCGCCTTAACGGTTGAATTCGCAATCCCGTAAGCTTCCAGCAGTTGATCGTGCCTTCTCGTCATGTCTGCCAGTTGTTGTCTCAATTCTGCGCAGGAGTTGTTGGAACAAGAAGGATCGAATGATGCAGCGTTCAGCGCAGCAGGTTCTTGCTTGATTGTTCGGCGCCGCGGCGTCCGGCTTGAGATGGCTAGCTGTGGCCCGATGCAGCTCTCTTGCCGAGACAGATCAGCGCCGTTGGAAGGCGACACCAGATGCACCTCCACCTGCGTCGATGCCGAGTCTGCTCCATCGATGACAATGGAATTGTCACTTGCGCCAGATGGCGCTGCTGCTCCTGTTAAGCCTTTCGGCGCTTTTCTTTTGGGCGAAGATTCTGCGGGACGAAAATGCGACATCGTACATTCTATTTCACTCGTTTAGAGAACATTGCAGGTCCTGTAGAAACTCTTGCCCGAGTGTCACAGACAGAATAATAAACATCAAGAAAGATGCGCAGGAAAATACAAAAGGAGCATGGTATAGGTGCAGCAAAGTAGAAACAATAAATAATAAATACACAAAACGTGAAACACGTCAATACAACAAAACATAAAACAATAATAGAACATTGACGGAAAAGATAACCGAGGAATCGAAAGAAAAATCCAATCAAGATGTAAAAAGAGCGCTCAAAGAATAAATTTTCCCGTGTAGGGTACGTATGCCTTCGGGAGCTTCGTGAAATGGTAGCCTTGACGAGCACTGTCACCTGGGCCTGGGGTTGATGTGACAACCCAGGAACATGTCCTAATTAAGTGCCAGGCCTCTATGTCTAAAGGCGAAGACTCAATCACCTGCTGTGGCTGTGCAGTGGTACTCAGCATATTAAGTACAAGATGTTCAGGGAGGCCAAATTCGAGCCTAACGTTCCAGGACGTTATATATACACGTTGGATAACGAAAGATAAATGCGCGATCTCTTGGTCGTATATAGTACCTGCTTCGTGCAGGGCTGCATGCGCGTATTTGACTTTTCTTTTTGTTTATTTTTTTTTTATTACGCATGTTTCCTTACTTTCTCCCTCTCTCTTACTAAGTAAAACATGAAACTTACCCCTTGGTGGGAACAGCGTTGGAACGGCATTCGGTTTCAACTTTTTCCAGCCGTCGGCACGGTTTTGTTCAAAGCTGTCCTCCTCAAAGTGAGCCTGCAGGTTGAGAGATAAAAGTTACGATTTCTGTATCTCGTAGCAAACGGAGGAACTGGCGCTTCCATCGTTCTTGCTGTAAAATTTCAACCACGTGACACCACTCGGATCGTGGAGAGCGTGCGAGTATCGGAGTGGGCCGGTATTATGGTCTTATCACGTGATTTTCTTATTTTTTTTTTTTAGAGACGTTACCCCGCTTCTTTAATAGCAGATGCGTTCGAGACGTTTATTTTTATTATTAATGGGAGCATATCATTGCGGCGTACGCCAACTCAGTTCTGGTTACACTCCTGTTCGGATCGTAATGACATTCAGCGCAAAGCAAATGTAAACTGTCCAAGGCTTTTATTCGCCATGCCGGACGTATTACACATGTCTATTCTCTATATTTGCATTCGTTCCTCCTACGTTTTACGTCAATGGCCGGGAATCGAAGTCTTGGCGTCGTGCTCCGTATATAAGGCGCCACGACGGATTAATACGTATATACGCATGCGTGCCTTAAACGTGCATCAAATAGCACTTAACAGCTATTTACCTTTTTACCTTCCGTAGCATCCAACGCCTTCACCGTTGCCGCAAAGGTAGTGTCACGGTATCTCAAAGTTTGCACCGGGGAGCGGAAGAAAAGACGAACTCGCTTCATGCAGCGTGTAAAGTATTCAGATCAATATAAGAAGCCACTCTCCCGTTAAAGAATTACCGTAACCGGCAGTAAACTGCGGGCACATGTGAGGTAAAACGAAACGCATGGCGCACCGTAGCAGAAGCTCCGTCATGTGACAATGGCCTCCCCGATTGGTCTTGGAGGCATTTCACTTCAGGCGCCAGAACAGGCCGCGCCAATGTGCAGACGTCGCAAATTTAGACACTTGTCGCGCGCACGGGGTTCAAAGCATTTCCTAAATGCCGGAAGCATAGATATACCACACCTACGCAAATCGCGCCTATTGTACAATGGATATTACGCATATTCGGCTAGCCCGTGCTCACTACCAGGATAAACGGCGAACACTTTTCTGCAAAAGCATTTTACTGCGCATTACGGGCATTCGCTACGAGCTCGCGGCACCCGCTAGCGACGTGGCATACAGCGGTCGCCGCAAATCACACGCCAGCTGAAGAACGCATCGCCCGTAACACGTGCGCGACTAAAATATTACTCACACTGCATACCGAGGACCACTTCGTAGGCTGCCAGTTTCCCCTATTGATTCCTATGAGCCAAAGTGATCTTCTCTCAGGGTTGGTGGGAAAATGAAAAAATCTCCAACCATTCCTGGAGTGATTCGCACACTTGGGAACACAGCAGCCTGGCATTGTGTTAGTAACGAGAAGTGGGCCCGAGAATGGCTGAAAAATCTCGCCTTTAGCGGAATAAATGGCAGATGCGTCTTCCAGCAAAGTCTATCCCGCCGACCAGCGGGACTGCGATGGCACCCAGTGGCGTGAAGTGGCACTAATCTGTTTAATGCATTGCCTCCAAGAGTTAACGTCACAAAACACCATCGCGCCGTCAAATCAATTGTGCGCGAATCACGGTCACGACCTGGATACCTCGCGAGGTGTCTACAGGCGATAATCACGGAGCAGACGCACGTAGTAAAGGGAGTTAGGCGATATTAGACTTTACGAGATTCAGCGATGATATGGCGTGCTACGTCAGTAATTTCGGAGGCAATATTTGTTCGCTCACCAGCCGCTTGCTGGAGCCACCAACAAGAATGAATGTTCCAGATTCGGGAGCGCGAAACTTGATAGCGAGATTGAATAAATAATAATAATAATAATAATAATAATAATAATAATAATAATAATAATAATAATAATAATAATAATAATAATAATGGGAAGAGGCAGATGAAAAAGCAGTAATTAGAGGTGGGCGAATATCAACTTTTTCGAATACGAATAGTTATGTATCTCATATCGAATGTATCTAATATCCATGGGGCCCCATCCTATCAAAGTAATTCAAGAACACAAGGTGTTAGGCGTAACATTTTTGAACCATTTGCAGTGAAATTCGCACATCGACATGATCATAAAAAAGTTGTCCTCAGCTATTGGCGTCTTGTTCAGGTGTGGACACATGTTCCCCTCTCGAATCCTCTTCCAACTTTATAATTCACTCTTTCGATCGCATTTAAACTACTGTTTATTAATATGGGGCACAGCAACAAAAATAATATTAGTAGGCTTTTGCTTTCAGAAAAAGATGGCCATACGCTGCGCAAGCCTTGTCAACGATTTCCAACCAACAAAAGAATTACTTCAGAGAAACAGGATAGTTAATATCGAGCACTCATACAACTACCGTATTTTGCATCAGTTTCATTTTGCAGAAAAAAAAAAAAACTGCCGAATTTCTAAAGAACGTGTCTAATCCACGTAGAACATTCCAGTATTCATACGACAAGGGAACGCGAAATGTGGTTGGTACCGTGCCCTAGAATCAATTATCTTTTGCAATCTGTAACTCACAATCTACCGGTGCTACTGAGCAGACTTGAAAAATGTTTAGATAGAGATGTTGGGTTTTCACGAGGGCGATTGCGCAATATTTTTATATTTGATGAATTTTATTTATCCACTGTATTTACATCATCTTTCATATTACTTGCATATCATAAGAAGCCAACAAACAATGACACCAAGGACAACATAGGGGAAATTACTTGTACTTACTAATTGAATTAAAGAAATCATAAAAAATAGAAATTAAAATGGATGAAAAAACAACTGGCCTCAGGTGAGGAACGATCCCGCGTCTTCGCATACGCGTGCGATGCTCTTACCAATGAGCTACCGCGGCGCCGTTTTCCCATCCACATTCTGGGGTATTTATGTTTTTACAACTAGAACTAACCCTGGGAGTGTTAGCCAGCGCCACCACTCACAAACCTAACGGCGGATGTGGAACGAGGCCTGAGGCAGAAAGGATGTTTCACCGTTAGGTTTGTGAGTGGTGGCGCAGGCTAACACTCTCATGGTTACACTCCCAATCAGGCGCTGGTCTGTAGCAGTGGAGCTGGCCAGGAGAGTCTCCCAGTATGATCCCAAACCACGGCGGAGTCATACTGGGAGACTCTCCTGGCCAGCTCCATTGCTACAGACCAGCGCCTGATTATCGCCGCCATGTAAGGGGGCTTTTCCACCTTTCTTCAATCATTTGGCAATAAATGTTTTCACCACCACCAGCAGCTGCTCTCAGAGCTGCACAGGTCTGCACGCCCTCGTGCCCGGCGCGTGCTCGTGCCACTGCTCCCGCGTTCGTCGTCGTCGTCTGCTTCCACAGCTGGCTACGTTGCCACTAATCATTCGAGCGTAGAATTTCACTTCTCTTCTGTCGTCGTAATTGGGAGGCCGCGTTTATGGGGGTATGAGCCATTGCTAAAGGGGGTATGAGCCATTCACTGTCTTATGTAACGGATAGATTTAATTTTGAAGAAATTTCATGGAAATCCATCCAGAATGAACGCGCTCGGGAAAGGACTCGTCGTCGACGTGCCGATTCTAGCGTGAGGGCTTCCGAAGCCCAAGCGAAACGTCAGCGAAGAGCCGCCGACCCCGAGTTGGGGGAGCGCGATGTTGAGGCCAAACGTCAGCGTCGTCTAGCCCTCCAGGAACCCGACAACGGTGCATGGTGCACGCCTCGGCAATGCTAGCGCCAACTTCCCCGGTGCGACGGCCAGGTTTCAACGCGAGTTTCTCAACCGAAACTCCGGAGCCAGCTGCAGTGCGTGTGGCCGGTTGTGGTTCGAGCACAACGTTAACAACGTGGTACTCGTCAGTGCAATTCGTTCGGAGGCACACCGAAGAAACACATGACAAGCTTCGCTTACGCCCACTTTTCGTCTACAGGGGAAGGGATACTATATATATATATATATATATATATATATATATATATTGTATTTGTTCCCCCCTCAGCTTCTTTTCTTTCGGCCATCGTTTATTTAGCCGAATACAAATGTACGAGTAAAAGGACCTGTTGCCATGAGAATATCACTGGTTCTAGGGCAAAGAACTAAAACTGCTATACATGACTAAACCGCCAAAAACACTAAATGACAGGCAAGCGAAAATCACAGGATGTCATGTAGGCCTCCGCGATTATACAGAAAACAAAGCATGCATTACTCATTTTGCTTCTGCATTGCTTGGAAAACCTTTGTTGTTTCACTTCTGATGATTTCCAATACTTTGTTTAGCAGACGATGGACAGTAACCAGACTTCAACAGTCGGTTTTTGTTAACTATTTGGTCAGCTTCTAATATTTGAAAATATCAAAAAAGTGCATTTTCAAATACGAATAATTTATGTGTAATATACAATTCGCATTCGTGACTAATAATATACGATCACTCTGATTCGTACCACTAAAAGGAGAAGCGTATTTACTTCACGCTACTCCCTGCCACGATTCTTGGCCTATCCCCTTTTATGGTCATGCCCCATGGAAGAGGTTCATCATATATCCCCATCATCATCGTCAACAACCACCATTCTTACTCTCTCTTCCGGATGCCCATCTTGAACACTTCCAATAAGATATTCAATTGGCAATCACTCCCTCTACTCCCACTGCATGCAGTGTAAAATAAGGGACGAGACCATGTTATCTGTTGTTATCTGTATCCGAACATGCTCAACTTAAACTACAGCCTTATACGTACAACGGTCAAATCTTTGAAGACCAGCCACCGCATCACGTCATCATCTATAGAGGACTTCCTGGGCCACGGTGGAGTCAGGATCTTTCTTTAAAACCTCCTTGGTCGGAGTCAGACTTCCTTGGGTGAAGCGTTGCCTATGCACATATCGCGACCACAGGGAAACTTTCTTCTAATTAACGAAGTTCGAGTATACAACTCACCTACAACTACTATCTAAGTATGCGAATATAATTCTTTTGAGCTGAAAATGAATTTATTGTACCCTGAACGGGTGTTTGTTGTTCAATGTGCTCTTTATACACTTTTTTCACTTTATTAGCAATCTATCTTACCACGGGTGTGTAACTGGTGATGCTATGTTTTATATATGATATGATCATTAGTATTAATAGCGGCACATACGTTTCAGCGAACACTTTCAAAAATTATTTAAGGTTGCCTGTGGCAGATAGCCCAATTCTAGTTATTGAGCTGGTCTACTCGAAGCGGCGGACATTACTTGCACAAAAAATTGAAATGCATAATCGACTAATTAACAAAAATGTACTAATTAAGTTGTCAACTAATTACCTGATGGCCCATATTGCAATTTACAAATTGTAGCCATAGAATTCGCAAGGCGGATCCACTTAGAATTAATTCTCATGATGACACCAGTTTCGAGATATTAATTCCCGAACTTTGCGGAGAAATGCATTGGCGTTCCAGTTAATTTCGTGCTTCAATGCATAAAGCGACGTTGTGTTAAGAACCTAACTGGAACGCCAATGCATTTCTCCGCAAAGTTTGGGAATTAATATCTCGAAACTGGTGTCATCCTGAGAATTCGTTCCAAGTGGATCCGCCTTGTGAACTCCACGGCTACAATTTGTAAATTGCAATAAGGTCCATCAGGTAATTAGTTTAAAACTTAATTAGTGAATTTTTGTTAATTATTCGATTATGCATTTCAATTTGTTGTGCAAGTAATGTCCACCTCTTCGAGTAGACCAGCTCATGAACTAGAATTGTGCTATCTGCCTTTACGAATTTTTGAAAGTGTTGGCTGAAACACCCTGTATACCCGTGGCACATACCCGTGTGTCACATAACCAGTGGCGCGTAAGCTGTGACCTAAGCTGTTTATAGACTGCCCTATCATGGGGATTGGCCAAAATTTTTAGTTAGATAGTTAGTCAGTCAAAAGAAGACGGGTCCGACAACATCAAGAATGATGTCCGCATTAATACCTCACTTGCTCACGAAAGCTGACGTCAATCTTAAGAAGACGCAGCTTGTAGTGGGAGGACCGAAGGCAAAGCACCAGTTACTTCTTTTTCAACAAATTTTAAATGCTTGGAGAAACACCTTCGTGCTTTACTTCATTTCATGTTGCTTATTTGGGTTTTAATTTAATAGTCGTCGTTCGTGTTGTTCCCTTGTCATCGTATCTTAATTTCCGCGCCTTCTTTTTGGAATCGTGTCGGTTCGAATGAAATTCTCTTTCTCTGTCACTCTGATAAAGTAGAAAGCGTAAAAAGTGAATTTGTCAACAAACAGAAGGAAAAGGAAGCGAGATGCAGATGAGAAAAATAAAATAAAAATATGATCTGCAGTTATTTGCAGTTTTGGCATTCGACTCTCGTGCGCAGAGGACCAGTACTGCGCACGAGAGTCGAATGCCAAAACTGCAAATAATCCTAATAGCTTTCTCGGCAGCCTATTGATTTGTAGTTAGAGGGTTTTGGAAAAGAAGCACAATAATGGTACCGAAATATAAAAAGACAAGTGACCGAAAAAAAAAAAAAGAGGGAAAAAATGGATCCAGGTCCGGCACTGACGTCCGGGCTACACCGCGGCGACCATTCCGGGCCGCTATCCCGCTACCGCAGAGCGCGGGAGCTTCTGCCTGCTGCGTCTCCGCCCTGGGCCGGTTCGCTCCTCCTTAGGCGACCTGGTGCACCACCGGGTTCACCCGGGGTCACCATATCGACGCCCCGCTTAGCGCGGACGTCCCGTCGACATGCTCGGCCGCGGTGCAGGACTCCCGGCTTCAGCCCGTCCTCGAGACCCGGCCTCCAAGAAGCTGGATTACAGGGGCACGCCACATCCCCCGGCCGTCTACTTGGGCAAAGGTAGCGGCTTCTATACCCACCTGTCCAGTTTTGTTTCTTTTCCTTTTTTATGTAGGACACATGCCGGCCCAGTGGTTTTGTAATATTTACCGAATGCGACGACTAAAAAGGGGCTGTAAAAGAATTTTTCGCATGCATGGGCACAGCCTGCGCACGAATTCACGTGCAACGTGTAACAACGGCCACGTGACTGCTTGCGTAAGAAGTGGCGGCACATTCAAAGCAAGTTTGAGCGCCTCACCACGCGGTGCCCTGCAACGCCGAGCGACCGAACAGGTTTTGGCGTTGTTTCCCGCACAGTAGGCTGCTCGCGGCTCAGTTCCTCAATTAATCGCTCTTACTGATTCCCTTTTCTTTTCAACGACAGTGGTAAGCTCCCGGTCAGGATTTGGCAATGCCTGCCGTATGCACTCCAACCCAACCTTATTCTTCTCTAAATTTCTTTCTCATGATCAGGGTCCCCTGTGATTAATTGACCTAGATAAAGGTATTCCTTTACAGACTCTAGATGCTGACTGGCGATCCTGAATTCTTGCTCGAGAACAAGTTAAGGACCGCACAAAGAGCGATGGAACGAAAAATCTTAGGAGTAACGTTAAGAGACAGGAAGAGAGCGGTATGGATATCAGAGAACAAACGGGGATAGACGATATTCTAGTTGACATTAAGCGGAAGAAATGGAGCTGGGCAGGCCATGTAATGCGTAGGATGGATAACCGGTGGACCATTAGGGTTACAGAATGGATACCAAGAGAAGGGAAGCGCAGTCGAGGACGGCAGAAAACCACGTGGGATGATGAAGTTAGGAAATTCGCAGGCGCAAGTTTGAATACGCTAGCGCAAGACAGGGGTAATTGGAGATCGCAGGGAGAGGACTTCGTCCTGCAGTGGACATAAATATAGACTGATGATGATGATTACTTATTCTGTTCTCTTTATTGTGAGATTTGCCGCAAGGCTTATAACGCAAATCAAGAATGAAACCACGCAGCTTTGTATGAGGTATGTATGACGCAGGTACCGAAACAATATCTCTGATGAGTTATACTGTCTGTTAGCGAACGGGAAGCTCTCCGCTAGATGGATACTTTCTCAAGCACTTTCCACGCTCGATTTTGCTTGAGTAGCCTACAGTGTCCAACCTTTCTTCAATTAGTATTGCTCTAGGATAAGCACATTTTTATGGGTATTCTGCAAGTAAATATATATTAATCTGAGTGCATTCGGGCATTTATGTAATGTCCCGATTCAATCAAGCACATAAAAAAAGATGTCGATCATTTTGGAAACATTTTTTTTTTCAAAGATAACTCGGGAGGTAAATGGTTAAAGATATGTGAACTCAAAGCAAATAAGTCCAGTTGCAACAGAGAACATTAGCCGCCTTGTTTCATTGACAACCTCAGGCACAACAACAATATATTTTATTGTTTCACACCTACTAAAAGTGAACAAAATGCCCCCGTCTCTGGTATAACACAGCACTCATAATGATCAACTAAACGAATGAAAAGTAACCAAACGAAGGTGAACTTTCACTACTTCATGAGCAGGTAGCTCATGAAACAGTACGCTTTGCCAAGAATCTTAGTCGAACAAGGGTGGTGACCGTCATGTGCAGCGCCTCGGGGAAATGCATGCAGCAGTACGACAATACCTACTTTCCTGTTTTTGCTCACGCGACAGCAACCGATCAATCGCGATTAAATCATTCATTGAAAAAATGGAGTGTTAGAATTGCCCCGCACGAGGCACTACTGGTAATAAAATCACCTCCAGCGCTTGTCGAATGGATGCCACAGTGCTACATTTGACCTGCCTAAAGGGGGTGAGCGGGCGAGTCCCTCCTTAAAAAATGTAGGGGGGAAGCACGTACACTACCAAGGAGACTACTTTGAAGGGGATTAAGGTATTGTACCTCCTAAACAATAAATCTGCCACTGCATGCCGACCAATAGATTTAATAATTTTTGAACACACCTCGTACCTGTATTAATTTACGTCCGTCTTCTGATATCAAATAAAAATTTCGCCCTTAGGCCTCACGCAAAACGCGTGCTCGTGGGCGCCTCCGTTCCTCACACGATGACCCGCGCCGCTCGGAGCCAGCGCGGGCGTCGAATGGCTTCTGTGAAGCGCGCCCAGATGGCTTCTTTCGAGCTGCGCCCAGACAGTGTACACACTTCCGTCTCAGCTCGTGATGTATGGCGGTTTTCATTCGCGGGAATCTGTCGTGAGCGCGATTCCACGACTGTGACGCGACGCAGGCCCTGTCCTTTCGTCGCCGCGCGCACGTCACTTTCGTGACACCCCGATCATCGAGCGAGAGAAAGTTGCGTCGTCGGACGATATTTGCCGCGCACTGGCATTAATCTTACCGGTGTATATAAGACGCGCATAAAGAATCTATCGGGTATATATCTGACCGGCTGACACTATGAAGTCGACGCCAACCACAATAATATGCAACGCAATATCGATGCGTACGCGCGAGTGACAGTTCATGCGAAGTTTCTCCAAAGGCGTCCCAGCCTTTCTTTCTTTCTTTCTTTCTTTCTCGGGGCGCAACCCTACGCAGATTTTCTCGCCACGATCACGCGGTATGGAGTGCTACGAGCTGGTGCTTTGGTAAACGCTCATTGGGGACTTTCGGAAAGCGCCCGCAGACACGTTTCTGGGAACTATCAAGCGCAATTTGTATCATTCAACGGGTACGTGCGCGTGTGAGAATGCGGGGGCTTGCGTGTTGGCCCGAAAGAAGGCGCGCTAGTACGTACACCATGCAGTTCGCTGTTTTGCGGCCGACCACACATCGACCGCGAAACGATCACGCTGCGTTTGCACAGTACAGAACTTTTACTATATAGTAGTTGAAAAAAGGAGCGCGCGATCCTTTCGCCCCTTCTCTCCTTTTCATTCGATTGTACAGCCGAAACCTATGCCTCGAGATATCAGTTGCCTTTCTAGACTTTTTTTTTTTGCAATGATCTTCACGCGCACCAAACAATATTTCGCGATTAAAGGACGAACCAATCAAGAAATCAAGCAAGAAGCTGAACTCGACCTCTCCATAAGTAACAGCGCTGAACAAGCTGCGCCACATACCAAATTATTGCAGTTGATATGGAGCAGTGCAACCGTACTGCAACTGCAACTGCTATCACCATCTCGACAGGATTTCACCCCTGCGTCAGGGTCAACGCCTTTCATTCGTTTTAGCCACAATCCATAGATGGCGCCACCATCGCGGCGCTCGGCAATGTTGCCGTTAGACACATGGCGCCGAGGGTACGTGACGTCGCCGGGTAGCTTTCACTACTTTCGTGGTGGGTTCTTGGAAATGGCTCCGGCGTTGAGCTAAAGAAAACCCCGTTTGCTTGTCTGTGTGCCCAGGAAATGTGCGCCGTCAATATTTATTGCGTGTGTTGTGAACTGAATTGACCCACGGTGCCAACTCTGTGCCCGAGGAGTACTGACCGAACCGCGATCGGTGAGTTGGTTCGGCTGCTTGTTTATGATCCGCGCGCTTTCACTCGAGAGCACTCTCGCGTTGCACTTGCTCGCGCCATGGGATGCGAGGGACTCGCCTAGGCCTAATGTCGATCTCGGCATTTCCTTCGCGGTCTGAAGTGGCCGTGGTCCTGGTATTTACGTGTGTTGAAAGTCGCCGACCTTGTTGGGGCTGAAGTTTCGACCCAGTGCCAGCGCATCTCGTACACTCCTTCGGCCGCGCTGTTGATTAAATACGACCTGTCATTGATGGGGGAGGCAATGCGATGTTTCGGCGAAGTGCACCCCTTGCGAGAGAGTTTTGGTTTTTCCTCAGGCGGGCACTGTTGGCATTTGTCGCGTCCTGTTCTTTTAGTACAAAACGTGATGTTTGATGAGAACAATTCTCTCAACTTTTAAGGCAGTGTCATACGAGCCCCGAACGTTCACCTTGTTCGTTTTCTTGGTGAGCTCACACTAGACTCCGCCGTCAGTCTCCTGTGCGCGGTCTTTCACACGGTCGCTCACGCTTTGTACCGTCTGTTTAACCCAACAAGAATAAGCTTTTCAGCGTCGACGAAAAGTGTCCATTTCAAAAGAACCAGATGCGCTGGGCAGGTAGTTTTTGATAACATTAATCTTCGTATTAACCCAACACATACTCGCACAGCCATGATGGGGGCGGAATGCTGAATTAACTGCGCATGGAGATATCGGAGCACGTCAAAAAAACCTCGACTTGTCAGATTTTAATTGGGAGCAGACCGTCAATACGACCGTCATAACCCATGCGAAACTTCGGTGCCTTAATCTAGAAAAAGCATTATTACGTCCGCTTAAACAACGCGACGACGTCCATGCGTTGTGAGGTCACAGATGCGGTCGTTCAGGAACGGTAGACTTTCTTCGCGGCCACCTCGTGAATAACGGCCCTGTAAGGGCCTTGAATTGTTGTTTAGGAACCGTACGCGGTGCTACGACATGCCTGTGCTACGGTAAGGTGCTTACACGCAACGCAGCCCATATCCAACAACACAAACGGTACTTCCTGCGTGATTGATGCGCCACAAAAGTGGGCGCTCGCTTTGTGTTCCGTGTCCAATTGTCGGCTACAGTATGTCAACGTCGGGTGATTCGCGGTCGCGCGGAGTTCGGCCTTTGGGGCATTGTGTAGCGTCGGCGACAAGCGATCGGTCTTGCGTAACGCTTTTACGTCTAGCGGGGCATTGTTACCTCGCCCCAGGAGGGGGACTTTCTTCTAGGGTGCTTCTCTAGTACAACCTACTTTCTTCTCCACTCCTAACTTGAATGGACCGGCGCGTGCTATTGAGTTATCATCGTTTTGTGTGTTTTGATTCCCGGCGCAGGCCGCAGACGCCAGCTAGACAAGATTACATACAAATCGACTGCTATAGAATGGTGACCATTTCGAGAAGCACTCGAGCGTAAGGGCCAAGATAAGCGCTGAAGAGGCCTGTGGTTATCTTTTTACATCGAGTGGAGGTGTGTGTGTGTGTGTGTGTGTGTGTGTGTGTGTGTGTGTGTGTGTGTGTGTGTGTGTGTGTGTGTGTGGTGGGGGGGTATTTTCAGTTGGGCTACTCAAGTCAGTTCTCATCACCTCAACTGATGTACGGTGTCTGTTACATGTGTACATATCTTATGAGCTCTGATAGGAGTAACTGGAATAATCTCCTTCTATAACAGTCATTGAGCCCAGATCTGGGCAGGCGGAAACATGCACAGCGGATACAACTACTACTTAAACTTTATTTTGGCGTTGGCATTGTTGTTTATGTCAGGCAGGTCACAGTGCTCACTCAAGATTGCTTGTTCTTGTCCTCTCAATTAGGTATGCACAACCAGTCAAAACAATGAGTGTTCATTGATAGAGCGCCCGATTGCGATGTTCACGACATTGATATTGCCTGTGATAACCTGCCTGTTGATTTTCTCGATTGGTAGGAAGGGAGCAGTCATTATTTGTGTGTAAATTCCCGCACTAGCTTCTCGAGCGTACTTGAACAGTGCATGCCATGGCAGTTCAATGCTGCTTATTCTAGTGAGGTACAACCACTGTTCAACGCTGGCACGCCATGACTTTATACCTGTGTCACACGAGCGCAGCAAATGGCATTAACTTGTTAATGCCTTAAATTTTAATGCCATTTGCCTGATGCCACATGTAAAAACCTAATGCCATTTGCCTTAATGTCATTCGTTATCTAATGCGTTCGCCAGAACTCATTTGACTGAGCAATGCATACTCTCGACGCCATAGCATGTCGAGTGCAATATAATCGAAGCATTTGAAACAGCTTCTACCATGCAAAAAATAATATTTGTAACTTTCCAGTACAACGCTCCTGCAAGGAGTTGTATTCAGTGAACTTCCTCATGTCGGCGTTGGAATGGCTTCGATGGGGCAGGCGCCATTTCGCTTTTGGGCTTTGGATTCAACATATAATGGCCAAAGTTGCTATGGTTGGTTGAAACGTAAAAGACAGCTACAAACTCAAGTTAACGGCACCATAGTATGCTTGTTTTTAAATTTCGGTATTCCTGAAGGGAAATTAAACTTGTAAATGCATTTATTTTTATTTAGTACCTTACCTTACCTTACCTTATGCCATTTTAAATGCTCACTTCAGAAGATGCTGTCATCGACGTCACTGCATCAAATGTAATGAAATTTGGATGTGTGGCAACTCTGCCGAAAAAAATTTAATTAGGAAACTTAAGGCATTAATGAACAAATGGCATTTTTTGTGCCCGTGTGGCACAGATCTCAAGATTTTTGTAGCACTGTAAGCCTTACCACTAATCCCCTTCAGGTTCTGCATCTGCAATTCGATACGTCAAAATTGGCCTCAAAATCAGAAGCCATAATGAAAATAACAATAAAAAAATTCTTACATGCACTATGTCATCTGTAGTTTTCTTCTTTTTTGCTGTTTCTCGCAGCAGTGATTTGTAGCAGGCAACTTTTGAAGCATGATTGCACGTCACAATTGCACGTGAGGTGCAGGAACCTCAAGTACATTTTACAGTTCAGATATGGAGTCCACATTTATGGACAGACACAAGTGTTATAAAAAAATGCAAGGTTCTTAATGCTGCTTCCCATTTCAAAAACGCTTAAGATGCAAGAAATGTGTTGAAACAAAATTTTTCAACAGACATAAAATTAGCACATGAAAGGGATGTATATACCGAGGAGCACATCCTTGTTTCTTTACAGGAACCGCACAATACTAATTGCACCTGAGAGAGAATTACCATAGTAAAGGTATTTGTATGATTACGTTGGTTGGTCCACTCTAATACTTTAATGCCATGTAAGGTGCTTCTACGCATTAGATTTACAGAATGGGTGCCAAGGGAATGGAAGCACAGCCGAGCACGGCAGCAAACTAGGTGTGGTGATTAAATTAGGAAATTTGCAGGCACTGGTTGGAATCAGCTAGTGCAAGACAGGGGTGATTGGAGATCGCAGGGAGAGGCCTTCGTCCTGCAGTGCTGCCGGATAAATATAGGCATAGACATAAATATAGACATGAATATAGGCTGATGATGATGATGGTGCTTCTACTCATATTACACATCTATTTCTGCTTCTCCGGCCATATTGGATGTTGTCGCCAGCATTGTTCTTGTGCACAGGTTGGGATGTTTGGGCCTTTTGATGAGCTCTTGGAATCGATATTGTTGTCGAGGTGTCAATGATTTATTGACAAAAGGGGCATCAAAGCCAAACAGGTCCAATGTTGTTGCCAGCTTCTCTGTGATCAAAAAGCAAGCTAAGAAGTTATGCACATGTAAGGGTGCCGTCGAAATTGAACGAAAACAGTGTCACACTGCCACCCTCTCACCAAATTACTACTACTAACAATATTGAACTACGTTGCCAGACAAAGATGGCAGCTGCTAATTTGCAGTAAGTATTCTAAAGTCTTCCATCTTGCAGTTACCATTATGTTAGTCTTGAATGAGGAGAGCATTAATGTGTAGAGATAGGTAGTAGGTAGCCATTGCCAGCACTGCTTGCATCCAGCTTCTTGACACTTACACATCTGTTTATTCAACTGCTTCTGTCCTGGCAGAGGAGGAGAAATTGCACGCATTCTCAACCACTTCTGGCAGTAGCAGTTACTGCAAGATTAATTTATGTTCTAGAAAGGGAATGTGTTGTTGAACTTCACGTAAGGAGTCTTTTGTTCTGTGGCTTGAATGTTAATATGCGGCTCGTATAGAAAAACGGCGCATTGTGGGACAGTCCACATGTTTGAGTAGAATAATAAAACTCGGGCTAGCGTTTCACAGCCTACAGCAGGAGCACATGACGTCAATGTAATTAAGACGAGCGACTGTTTGAGTGCTTAGCCAAGGAGGAAGCTTGCGAGTTGCACGAAATGGCCATTTGCCTTTGCAGCCAAGTGTTCTTGCTGACTGGTTGGTGTCCTTTGTTTTGCGTGAAGGGGACCTTGAGGAAAGAGCTTTGGCTACTTGATGCATGTGGCTACGTTTAGCACCGCCCGTGGTCAAGGCTTCGTATCTGGCAGTTGGCATGGCTTAATGGGGCCATTAAAGTTTGCGGCACGTGTACATTCAGCTTATCACAATGGTGGAATAACTTGAAATGAGTACATTTAAGGAAGCTCTGTGGCAGAAACTATTGAGCTTGCAGCTGTCTTTTGTGCTTATAAGTCATGACAGTTTATTTCACTTCTTTTTGCCGTCACCTAAAGTTACCATGCCTTTGCATGACGTAACTTTAAAGATTGCTTGCCGTAATCGATTAGTTTGACCTGAGAAAGATGGTGGGTTTGTGGGGAGTTTTGGCCTAAGCCTTAGTTCCGTTATAAGGTTTCAAATATAAGATTCCATGTAATGGTGCCATTAAAGGTTGCATGTCATTCTTTCATGTTCCATACTTTTAAACCTACATGTCATACAGTGCTGCGAGTCCAGCGACAACGATGCTAACCATTGTGAGGGAGAAGGCGTTTAGG
Organism: Dermacentor silvarum; assembly: GCF_013339745.2. NCBI lineage: Eukaryota > Metazoa > Arthropoda > Arachnida > Ixodida > Ixodidae > Dermacentor > Dermacentor silvarum. Next base: position 91,823,718 of record NC_051164.1, read on the forward strand.
TTAGGCGGTCTGCTGTCTTGACTGTTGCGCTATACTATTTAACTAGTCTGTAAACATATATTTGTTTCTCTACTTGTAACATAGTATGGAGGTAGGGAAAGAGAGGATTCAAGAGGTTCGGAGTAAATCCGAGAACTAATCTTCAAAAAGGATTTTGCTTTAACTTACTTAGGAAAGGCTACAGGCACCAAATTGAAATACTGGTGCAGAATTCTCCTGTTGGGGAATACTTTCTGATTTGGTTGAACTGCATGAAGAAATAAAGTTGACAGGGAACCATCACTAAGTTCTCCCTCAGGCTTTCTTTGGCATGTGAAGTTCACTCTAATGTGCCTGCACTTACATTTTTCAAACACAAAAAGCCTGTGTTTTTGAAAAGTGGGCGAGTGTTAGGAATAGCGTAAGGCTGGTGGTCGGTGCCTCTTTTCATGCTGTTGCTTGTTTGCAGTTACTCCATGATGAAATGGTTCTTAGAATGCGGTACACAGCTCTGTGTACCTTGTGTCTCTATTTTTTTATTATTGCATATAGTCTTGTGGAAACTGAGGTGCTGCAGATGAATATTTTTAAGCCCTGTATAAGATTTTTTACCAGAAGTGAAGAAATATTGCTGTAATTGATCATAATGCAATTAAGGTCTGGTGCCAGCTGTGCATAACACTTTACACTCGATTTTGACTCCACGTGTGCGTTGTACCTGCATTATTTCTTTCGTGTATTTTCCCTTTACATTATCATTTTTATATTCCGATAAAAGAAGTAATTTACCTTATGCTTTCCTTGATTTCATTGTCTGTTGGCTTCATACGATTATTCCTCTATATAGCCAGCTGCCCTGCGCTGACGGAAGGGAAAGAGAGAAAGACAGAGGTACAAGATGGGTGACATTGAGGACAGAGGGAAGAGGCAGAACACACAGCGAACGAGTCTACTCATAGTCTAGAGCTCAAGCGCGTACTTAAAAAAAAAAAAAAAGTCAAGTAAGGCGTGGATGGCTGAAAACTAGATTTAGTGACTCCAAGAGCCCAATAAAGCGACCTCTGACAACGGTCGGCTGTATACTGGCAAGAGCATCAGTCAACCTCTGTCGATCTCCAAAGTATTGAAGGCAGTCACATAGCACGTGGCTTTGTAGATTCATCCGCGCAGCTCACAGTCTAAAGACTGGGTGCTTCGCAGTAGTCGCACGTAACGACGTGTACGCGCCACTTTTAGGCCCAAGGCTCTGAAGTCTGTGCAGAAGACGGCAGAGGATTAGCCTGGTGCGGAACAACGCGGTGCGGCTTAAACTATTGCCGGGCTCTAGCGTCATGAAACGAACGAAAGGAGAACATTGTCCGCGTATGGTGCGTGTCTGTTTTCAGCTCGTGTACAGTCTGCGAGCTCGCGTTTCGTTTGGACGGCGTGGCGAAAGGAAAGCGGGAATCCGTGGCACCTGTCGGGCTATACTGGAAGTCTGCCGCAGGTGTTGTGGTATCGCGTTGGCGGGAAACAGCCCTCCGGGTCAAAATGTGTGCGCGCCCCATCATTTCACCCCCTCCTTCCTCTCCCCCCCATCGCTCCATTCAGAAGCCACTTGCGTGCGCCCTCTGAACTGGAATGATGCGAGTTCTAGGTAGTGAGCCAACCCCTTCTTCGGTATGAGCTGCGTGTCTGCCGTTAGGCGTCGCTCCATACATCTACCGTCACCCCCCCTCCACTCGGTCCCTGTTTGTCGACCACAGGGCCGCTTTGACAGGCCTGTATTAGGCGAGAGCTTTTGTGCCAAAATTTCCGCAAAGGGTGCCGCTTTATTCAATCGGCGGCGAGCGGTCCGCGGTGAATGTGCTTTTTTTTTTCGTGCAAATCAGCTGGCTGTGGCGTGCTGCATCCTGTTGTCTCCAAAACAGGAAGAGTTGTGCGAAATACATACGGAACGGGTGATGATGAATCAGTATCGCGTAAGGTCCCACGAGCCATGGTTGTTCAATGGGGGGTTCGAAAGGCCACGCTGGCCGTTGTGTTGCTCTTGTCGTGTGTAAACGTCGCGATATGTAATATCGTCGCCTCACCGTTAGGAACTTTGATACGCCGGCCAGGCGCACACGAATTAATTGAGGTGTCTCTCGTATCCCCTGTGTTGCTTCGAGTCGATAAGACCGAATCAATCAATCTGGTGTACGCGGATAGACAGTTGTGATAGTACATATTGGCGCGTTTTGTTTGTTTGTAGCTTACCTTGGCGCTGCGGCGTTGCATTTCCTGTTACTTTTTTCCTGCTGCAGTGCAACACATGCGGGTGCGCGGAAAACGAAGCTTCGGGAAACAAAAACAAAAAAGCAGTGAGGTGGCGAGGTTATGCCTTGTTTCTCGTCTAGAAACAGAATATTCCCCGCGTGACACGTGCGTTGAAACGAGGAAGACAAAAGGACACAGGAAGTTTTGTTTCACGGCCAGTGGCGGGCGCGGATGTAGGTCGTGCCTTCGTTGCGGAGTAGTGCGTTGCGGAGTAGTACGGAGTAGGCGTAGGACTACGCGGTTGAAACCGTCGCTGGCAATATGGTGGCGGCGCGATGGGTTTGTTGTTCAAACGAAACCACGACGGAAGCGCAGTTGTTTCGTGACAACGGTAACTTCGCTACAACTGTCAGCAGTACATTGGCAGTACTGCTTACTTACGTGCGATTATAAGTGAGAGGACTGCGCAGCAAGCGATGGAAATGGCAGGCGTATTAACATTTCAGATATGTAGTAAGATGGCAGTACGGATTAGATAGCGCACACGGGTAGCTGAGAAGCCATGCGCAACATTGTAGCAATAAGAATTACGCGTGAAGTGTTGTTGCCAAAAGGACTACGCGAGAAGTGACGAAACAGAAAAAAAAAAAGAAAAAAAAATTTCAGGCGCAAGTTTGACATGAAGACGGTGGTATGCGTTTGAGAGAAAACAAGCGTAACTGATATTCTAGTTGAAATTAAGGGAAGGGAGTGAGGGGGGTGCGGCGGCTCATGTAATGCCTAGAAGTGATAACAGGTGGTTATAGTAACGCATGTTACAGATGTTTACAGTACGGTTAAGCGCGCTCCGAAAGTCGCAAACATGCTATGCCAGTTATTGCTACGAAAACTACGCATCATGTTACTGTCGAGAGATTCGGTTTTTAGTTTTGTGAAACTCTTGAGGAAAAGTGTAGATCGGCCATTCGGCGAAAGCTAGCTCAGCGTTATCATCGCGCGTATATCTGTGTTTAATGTTCACTGTAGGAAATGTGCCTTGGTGTGGTCTTAGCATGTGTAACAACGTGAAAGTGTTCTGAACTTTCCTATGAGAAAGAAAAAAGAAGAAAATAAACAGAAAAAGAAAGGAATAAACCATTAAGGAGCGAGAAAGAAAAAAAGCTCCTTGGAAAAGTTACGCAAGTTGGAAATTATCCATCTAGCTTTCTTTCGGTTCAGTGGACGCACAAGCTGTTGCTTGGCGTGGGCCGCAAGCACTTAATTTTTCGTCCTTGTTGGAAACAAGTTTACCGTACTTGAAGCTCTAGACCAGGGGGTGTGTTCTGTAAGTGTCCGCCTAGTCGACTGTCCATTTGAGCTGCTCCTGCAGTGCCGATTGGCTGCTGGTTTATCAGCGAGAAGGAGACTGGCGCTCCCGGCCAGTCCTCTTTTGACTAGTACAGCTCCAGCCAATCAGCGGCGGCCGAAATGGGCAGTGCACTAAGTGGACCATTACAGAATACCCCCACAGTAATGCCTTCTTTTTATTTATTTTTAAAATTTATTTATTTGGTTCACAATACACGATTGTCGCGAATGCTGGAGAAGAAAGGTGACGTCAACGGTCACCTGACTAGTCTTCTAGCACATAACGTCTGTGCTAAACTGTGGACGTTTTGGCGAACACCTTCACGACTTTTGGCGTCAGCTTTGTTTCTTGCTTCCCGCCTACGCTCCCCATCTGACATTTTATTTGATATATATATTCCGGCTCAGCGAGCTCACTGATTCGCAAAAGAAGACTGTCGATGGTACAAGAAACTGCGTTCCCTGTTAGCAAGCCCGAATGCACTTGAGAAAAAAAGTATTCAGTCGATCCTGCGCATCATACGCGTGAAAGCGTCGAAAGAATGAACTGTATTCGCTGGACAGATGATTCAAAGAGAACGTCGTCAGGAAGCGAAAAAAGTGATCGTTGCCCGGCGTTCAGTACTTGAATGGAGAAACCAAGATGGCGCTAATAAGAAAGTTTCTCGCTTGAGGAAGCGGAATAACTTTCGGCGAAAGTATACCCGCTGCCTCTCTTCGGCGACGGTTCTGCGTCCGCTTGGTTGACGGCAGCTCATTGCGTAACTTTTGGATCCGTCGCGATGTTTTCTCTTTAACGTCGTGAAACTCCGACCAACAAGATAGGGAACTGTTCGTTCGTGCATAAAAGCCAATACCCGTGATTTCTTTGAGACTTCTGGATTTCTACACTAGCGTCGTCGTCTGCTAAAGCCTGCTTCGGGTTCGTGTCATCTCTTGCGTGTTGTCTTTTGGGAGCTAACAGACGTGCGCCGTCTTTGATTGAGAAATGGTCGGCCATTTGCCGTTAAGTCGTCCAAATGGCTCTGGTTATACCCTAGTTCCAAGGGTTTGCTAACAAGGTTAAGCTGAACCGCAGTTACGGCCTGTGGTGGCATTGCTGAGTATCACGGACCAAGAAAAAAAAACGTACATTTCTTGTTATCCATGGTAACTTTCACGTATGAATGCTGCTTTTGCTTTTTGCAGCGAAGCTGTACATGGCTAGGCTCTGGCGGATCGAGTCCGCGGACAAAACGACGCGTAGAACAAGATTGAGAAAAAAGTGGGCCGATCCTGGTGATAGTGCAGAAAGGGTCCAATCCAAGCTCAATGGCACATACCCCTGTGGGCTCGGGGGCCTGTAACGCGCCCTTGAACTACCCTAGCTTGCCACTTGTGGGACCCAAAGAGACAAAAACAATGCGCAGGAGCGATGAACACTAGCTGTTGCCCAAACGCTAGTCTATGACGATGCGTGTCGAAACGTCAGTGATAAAACGTAATAGTCTACCAACCAATAGCTGTGTCTCATTCCAACTTGACATAGCTATTTCCCTAGCGACGTCATCAGTTGCTGCTTGGACTTGGTATGGGTGAGACCCGTGTCGCTCGCTCCGAAGAGGAAGAGCGCGCCTTCAAGGAGCGCCGGCGCGCTCAACGGCGCGAAGGGACGCGAATGCGACTAGAAGCCGACCGCGCAGCGGCCCATCGTGCTGCGGCCGATGGTGTAAGGTGGTGTGAATCTGGTTGCCTAAACTCGCTTTCACTCGCACATACATGCCGTGCGGCGACGCAACGAAGTTATGTGCTGTGTCTTTTCAACCATTTAACATAACCACCAAATTAAAACAAATTAAAATATAATTAAACAACACCAACAGCTTCGCTGGTCTTCCATTTTCACATAGTGGAAGGGCTCTGAACTTTTTAAGTGCTAAGCGCTTTAGGGACCCGGGCTGTCGGCGTGTAACGTACGTGATCTCATGTCGTCGTGCTCACGCGCAAAAGCAGGGTCAAAACAAGTGCAGAATTGATCAAAACTGGTTCAAAGTAAACTAACATGATTCAGAATAATGCAAAAGAGAGGAATAATCAAGCATTAAGCGTATTAATTAGCAGAAACTTGTGAAAATCTTGTAATGTGATCTCATGTCGTGGTCACGCGCAGCAAAGGCTTTGGCTCCATGTGCGTGTTGGTTTCGCTCCATGTGCGTGGTGGTTTCCCACCAGTTGTGCCTTAGCACAGTTGTCAAAACGGATGATGGATTGCTAAAGACACGATAAACACAGGATAAAACAAGATAAACACTAGGAAAACACAAGGGAAACACCGGCGAATCACTGCTTCGCACTTCCCCAGCTTTCACGTTGAATGGAACTGCATTACCGCCGAGTTTACCAAGGCCACTGTCCCGGACCGGTAACCAATTCTTTACTCTACCTGAGCATAATTGGGGTAGGTTGTAACTGACGTTCACAGCCTAACCGCACAGTTGGCGCGTGCTCCAGTAACCAGGACATTAATTTCTTTTGCTAACGCGGCCGAACGCAATTTGTAGAGCTCCGAGTTATGTACCGGTCGGCGTGAGTGCTTTTGTTAACGCGAGCCTACTTCGCGGCCGTGTCGCAACCGCGGAACGAAGCTCCGTGTTGAAAAGCCGAGCGTAGAACTGTCGCCATCGGGGCTCGGAACCCGTCTCATTTTCGGCGGCCGTTACCATGGCAACGCTGCGACGCGCCTGGCCGTCGGCCTCCTTCCCTCTCAGCTGCCCGTACCGACCGACCGGGCCTGACATCATCGAAGTTGAACAGCTCCGTGATCGCATGGTCGGTGGCAACGCGACGGACGTGACTTGGAGACCTCGTTAGACCTATGCTACCCGGCATCGTGCCGGCTCCCTCTCCTTATCTCTCTTTTTATATATATATATATATTTCTTCTTTCTCGTTCTGCTGTGCATTTTATTCTTCTCGGTCGGCCGGTTTTAGTGGGCGTCGCTCGACTGGACTGCCTTATTGGACGGGAGGTCGACTGCCCGGCCGAACGTTGCCTTCTGTGCCACGGCTGTCCGTCGGTTTCGTCGCTGTTTGTTACTCTTTTGGGAGCGCGCTGTACTTCTGTGCTCGTGAGGGTATTGGCCGTTAGCGCGACTTCGTGAGGCATAATGAATAGGGCGTTAAAATGCACGCGACGTAGTCGTCCAGCAGGAGTGATCGGCGTCCTCAGTGGGCAGATACCCGAGTGCCTGCTATTCAAGGGAAGAAATTATGCGTGAGAGAGAGAGAGAAGATTGTTATGGCTGACCAGGAACGGCAGCTAGCTAGCCGAGAAGGCACGTGTTCAGGGGCGCTACTGCGCTTGGTTAAACGCATGCGGCGCTTGTAAACCGCATCATACGGGATTCCCAGTCTGCAAGAAACTGCCCGGTAAATAGGGATCTCTTGAAATGCTTCTTTCATCCCTGTCCATAAGTTTCCACCTCCTCCTCTCTACCATGGGTGTGCGTGATTCTAAAGTCCTGTCTGACTGATTACAGCTTTAGACCGAAAAAAAGAAAATGAAAACATGAAGGGAAGAATGTGTAGTCTCTTTTCATTGTCGGTACACGTTTGGATGGCATTTACTTTATTAATGGACAGAGAGAAAGTAATAACTTTCGGCATTTTATAACCACTTCACGTTGTTCCTCGTAACTCCGGTGATCCTTTGCTTGTAAGTGTGTTCTATCATGCACAGCGAGGCGCACACACAATCCATTCTGTTTCTGAATTGCCGCGTGGAAATGCGCAATTTGGCCCTCAATCTTCTCTCTGAGGGCTCCCAGCACTTTGACCATGTTGTGAAATACTCCGGAATAGGCCGCACTACTCATATCGTAAATACCGAAGGCACTATGTAACCGTCAATGACAACGCACCGTTGATCTTAGCGGGTGAATGCAAAGTTAACGTACCAGGAGATATGAAGAAACTGTATTTGCGTTATGCGTTACACACATATACTCGTTATGTATGAATACGTCTTTACTACTTTTCAGGCCTTGTGTGCAGCAAGATCAAATCTAACGGAACTGAGCACACCCACGAGTGAATAGGCAGAAAATAATCAGATAGTGACCGCACCGAGGAACTTTACTGCATCAGCACAATCTTTTTAATCGTCGACATGAACGATCACACCAGCCCCCAATTTCCATTGACACACACACACACACACACACACACACACACACACACACACACACACACACACACACACACACACACACACACACACACACACACACACACACACACACACACACACACGCGCGCGCGCGCGCGCGCGCGCATATATGACGAAAGAAGAAGGGAGACCCTCGCAAAGAATAAACGAAAGAAGAAGGGGAACGGAGGGGCTCTATTTTGTTAATCATAACCGCATAAAGCCAACAGACAATGAAGCCAAGGAAAGCATCGGGGAAATTAAGTGTGGTTGAAATTGGAATGTCGAAAATACCGAAGTGAAATGAAAGTATATATCTTTATATGTGAACGAGAAGAAAGGAAACCGAGGGGTCCGATTATAAGAAGCCAACAAACAATGTGCGCCAAAGCATAAAACGACGTTTTGTTAAGAAAGTAACTGAAAGGCCAATGCATTTCTCCGCAAAGTTCGGAAATTAATATCTTGAAACTGGTGTCATCCTGAGAATTCGTTCCAAGTGGATCCTCCTTGCGAACTCCACAGCTAGAATTTGTAAATTGAAATATGGGCGCCAATGTAATTAGTTAAATACTTAATTATTCAATTTTGGATAATTCATCGATTACGCATTTAAATTTCTTGTACGAGTAATGTCCGCCTCTCCGAGTAGACCAGCTCATGGACTAGAATTGTGCTATCTGCCACAGGCAACCTTTAAAAAATTTTGGCGCTGAAACGCCCGGTATATATGGAAAGGAAATCGAAGGGCCCGTTTTATTTTTTTTTAAGTCTTTCATAAGAAACCAACCGTGACACCAGGGACAGCATAGGGGAACTTGTATATCTACACGCGCTGCTTTCACTGCCACACCGGTGTCTCTACCCTACACTGGGCTCTGGTCATTTCCGTGGATCGTGCTGTCGACAAACGAACCGATCAGACACGCCAATCGCCGACACGAATTGTACGTACATCACCACGCGCTTCCATGGCTGTCTGTCGCACAGGGCGCGCAGGTTCGCTATACTTCGCCGAAGCACGCGTATCGCGCGAAGCCTTCCACCGAGGATCTCGAAACTGGGGGGGGGGGGTTCACAAGTGGCGTCATTAAAGAACCCTGCCTTCCGGCGTCGATGTCACACGCCACGCTGCTGCCCCTGCTGCTGCCGCCGGCGCCGCGTTCTCTGATGCAAACCGACGCACGCGAGGATGGACCCGCACGGAGGCGCGGATAAGAAACCATCCCGGAGGGCGAGCGACGCCGTGGTGTCGGCGTCGAGGGAGAGCCCCCTCAATTCGGCGCCAGGAGCGGCGACGCGACGTCGTCCCCCTCCTCGCCGTCTCCGCGCTCGTCGCGCGTTTTATATTGCGGCAGTTATTTAAATGGCCACCACCACCACCACCACCACCGTGGGGTGACGCTTAACTGCCATCGCTTGCTGTGCCCGGGTTGTGACGCTTGTTTGGCTGCGGGCGCAGCCGGGGAGAGGATGCGCCTGCGTGGCGGAGAGAGAGAGAGAGAAGGCAGCGTCGTCGCGGTGCTTGCCTTGCTCCGTCCCTGCGGCGGCCAAGGTCGTCCGGTTCACGATCCCCGCTGGCAGCGGGTGCACTTGTGCTGACGTTCGTGGTGGCGACGGCGGAGGTAAAGGGGGGTGGGCAGGCACTGCCACCTGGAGAGGAGGAAGCGTGGAGAAGGAAGCATTTTTTTTTTTTTCTCCCGCCCTCTCGCTACTGGGAGCGTCGTGGTATCGCCGCGTTTCTGGCACGGCGTTTGCGGCGTATGTAGTCCGACCGTGTTTGCGCACGCAAACGCTGACCGTCCCGGTTAAAACATGAACGTTGAGTGAAATCTCTTGCGTTATGGCAGAACCGACGCAAGCCGCGTTGTTTACTAAACTGACACTGATATGACAGCGGACTGCCGCGTTATCCGTGCGTGCAATGTATCTGCCAGCAAGGAATAGGATATAGGAAAGAACGACAGCACAGCGCTGCCGTGTTTTTTTTTTTTTTTTTTTTGGCTTGTCTTGGCTACGTATTCGAACTCCGTGCCAGGCACCAAACCTATAGGAACGAGGTGCCGTAGCCGTGCGTTGGCAACTGGTCCTTCATCGAAGCTTTGAGTCTCGAAGTTCGTGTTTTAGCCGGAGGCGATTATGCTTGTTGAAGTGAGCTTTCGGCTGTCGATCGGCTCTTCCTTGTCTAGCACACGAATTGGCCATGATGGGAGCGACCAACGAGCCCCTGGACGCAGGTGCTCCATCACTTACTAGCGTATTCGAGTTTTCTCTTTTTCCCCACTCCGGAAAAGTACAACGACCTCGATTCCTGCGACAGCTTTAGTCGATTGCTGACGTTTTTCTAAAGCCGGGCTGCTGTAGACGAATATCTATTTGGAAGATGGAGGCCTTATTGCAGTGCCATAGCATGATTTCGAAACACTGCCTGCTTATTTCCACTCAAAGTAGGCCTTTCCGTTGTCGACATTCGTATATCCCGTCCGTTCTCGTGCTGGAAAACGTGGGGCGGCTCATAACGTTGGTCGATCGATCGCCTTCCTTGTTTTGGTTCCTACCAAGACTTTGAACGACAGTAGAACGGGGGGTCATGGTGTATAGGTGACCTATTTGAAAACGCAGCCTTTGAGAGACGCTCGTGCAAACGACGCTAAGCCTTGCCGGACCAGCGAGTTGTTGAGTGACGAAGCAGTGACACTTGCACGAAGCTTTTTAGCTGTTGTCGCGCTCTACAACAATGAAATCGAACCCACGGCATCTTACTTAGCAACGCCATAACCGCTAAGGTGCAACACTAGGTACACTAAAGGCAAATATCAAGTCGAGCCAGATCGATAAATTATTCGTCTAGAAGCCTATCGTCGTTTTCTGTATGCCAATATGTCACCTTGTTTCGTAGAAAATTGCCGCCGGCGGTCCCGCTGCTGCTCCTCAATTTGAACAGCCCTGCCATAGCGGACTGGTTGACGTAATCTCCACGTGACCTTTCTCTATGGCGCTCTCTGACGTCAGCCAGTGCTGACGTCAGAGGAGAGGTACAATAGTCCACAGCAGGTGGCGCCACTCCGATTTTTATATTTTCGTCATTTTCTCGTTCACAAAAGCTAAGCTGTCGCTACGAATGACGAACTCGGTTTTACAAGAGCCTAATATTTCAATCTAGCTCGACTTAATATTTTGCTTTACATTTTTTACTCCTATGTGTAAATGCGTCGCGCAAGTGGCTCCCGGTTTCCGCCTGCAATGTCTCTCGTAGATCGGCTATCGTTCGCAAGCGTCATCGTACTCGTAAAAAGACGTCGGTAGGGTCCCTAACGTCGGTCTCGTCGAGCGAGACAAAGCTGAGACGAGAGGGACGAGAGTGATGCGGCTTCCAAGGCGATAAAGCTACGCCCCACTGTGAAGTGTACTTGGGGGTCAACGGTGGCGCGCCGCTTTCTCGAAGGGGAGTCGGCGACCCCACAGATTTCGAGAAGCGATTGGCATCGGAAAAGGTGGCTCGCGCGCTTACAGGGGGGGACAGGGGGCGGGGACGTGGGTGCCTTGAGGGGATGCCTTATCTGCTGCGCCGATGTCGTGAAAGTGCTGTTTCCGCGGAAACGAAGGGAAAGAGTTTTTAAAAGGGTTCCGTACACGGCACAACCAGTAAGTAGGAAGAGAGGACGCACTTCTGGAACGTCTGCAGACGCGCGACGCAGCAGTAACCCTTCTCCCGGAGTCGACAGAGAAAGAGCCAAGCCGCTGTGCTTCCTGCCGGCTTTGATTTATGCTCTCGCTTTTACGGGACCTGTGCTCGGGGAAGTTATGTGGCGGAACGAGCTACCGTGCTGAGTGACGCCTTTACCTCGGCTCGCCATCGTGTCTGTGGAGTGTTTTAGCGGCCCTTGAGCGTGGTCCGGTATCGACGACGCGTTAGAAACACCGCCGATACGCGCTATCGTTGCATAGGTTGGTCCAGGTCAAAGCACTCAGTGTCAGACTGGTCGCAAAGGCATGTCGCGGCGTTGAGATTGCCTCTTAAGTACACTCATAAAGCAGTAGACAGTCACCTGGGCTTGTAACATGGCATCTAAAGTACCGAGTAGTACAGCACCGCTGAGTAGAACACGGCCTTGCGTCCTATCAGGCCGATACAGTTTTGTGCCAGGGACCTTTGCAACAGTTAGTCGTACCAAGGTCCTTCAAGAGAAACGTGATGTACGTTCAGTTGAATGACCGTACACTTCCGTCTTATGAAAATGCATTTAAAATCTGTATACCTCTGTATTGGTGTAGAATTTCATTCGCAGGCGTGTACAAGTCTATATGCAACCTGCGATATTACTGACCGAAGTTGAACAGAACTGCATAGGGCCATAGTTGCATGTGCCAAGGCACTCTGTTGACTAGGACATTCTACAGAAACGGCTTATAGCTATAGGCTTACACGCTTTGAGATAACGTGTATACTATGTACATGTACACAATCGAAATCATTTTTATAACGATCTTCATTCGAGCTCGTGCAGGGGCGCGTTTACATCCGAACTAAGCCCCCTGAAGTGTCACCATGTCACGCATAATGCAGGCCGTGACGTAACTGATGGGTCGTCATTCCACGTTCGTGTGTCTATCTACTCGGAACGCGTGGGAACCTCCGCCGAAGAAGCCCCGTGTCACGCCGCGCCTCCTACCGCTGGATGCCTGCATCCGATTCCGCGAAGAGCGCCTGCCTGCCTCTTCCGTTTCCGCGTGAGGGGGAGGAAGGGCTGCCGGGAAGCTACTTCCGGAAGGCCGCTCGGCGCCCCTCTTGCGTTGAACGTGCTTTTCTATTTTCTGCGTCGCGCGAGTCTCTATTTTTTCCGTCTTTTTTTCTCTTTTCGTTGTCGAACGTCGTCGCCCCTGACATTGCTCTTCCTTGGCAAGGTCGTCGGCACGTCGCAGCCCAGTTTTCCGGATCGTTGACACCTCCGGCTTCCTGTTTTACGGCGCCGCAAGATTATTCGCGCCGCCACGGTTCACGGTTCTTTTTCTGCTCTCTCCTTTGTCTTTTCTTCATTGCGCGTAGGTTCAGCAGATGTTAACAACACGTGCCTGTGTGTCCATGCCTGATATGTATAGGTGTTTTTGCGTGCGTGCGTGAGAGGAAGAGAGAGAGCTTCATTTTTTTTCGGCGCGCTAGAGTTTACACCTCTTGTGCTCTACGGTTTTACTCGCTATAGTGGCCGAGTGGGGGGGGGGGGGGAGGCAGGCTGTCTTCACTTGTAAATAGATGAGCCCCGCTCTGACTCGGTGATATTGTTCCTGACATTAGGAGGAAGAAGCTGTTTAGAAAGTTCTGAAACGCGTAGCGCCGAGACCCTGTCGTTTCTTACATAATGGGTGCCGAAGGAACAGGGTGGTGTGATGAGATTACGAAGTTCGCAGGCATATGTTGCTGGGATTGGTTGGGGGGGGCCGGGGCGAGTCGTTGCCTTCGCGAGACAGGGATAACTGTCGATTGCGAGGATGACAAGGGTATTTGTCCTAAACAGACAGATAATGAAGACACAAATTTATGCTGTTAAGATTTTACCAGCTACTCCTGATCATCACTTTCTTTCTTTTTTTTTGTAGATTCGCCATGAACGAAAGTTATTATTCTAAATGCGGACGTGACTGTGTCTGCGAGTGCATACGTTACCCACCCCTCATGCCTCAGCGTTCGTGACGTCCCGCTGCTGAGCACGAGGTCGAGGGTTCGATGGCCTGCGGTGACGCGATGAGAGCGACGTACGATAGTGACGAGATATAGGTGGAATTAAAAAAAAAAGCAACATCAAAAACGCAGGGGATCAAAATGAATCCACAGCCGTCCGCTACTGCGGATCCAGTGCGATGTTACACATAGTTACTTAAGAACATTCGTTGTGCAGATCCAGCAACGCAGTCGTGGTGTGCGTATCCCTTACCACGTGACCGTTAATTTGATCCGCACCCTGCTTATTCCCCCCCTCGTGCATTTAGGCAGTGCGCGCTTATCTGTAAGGAAGAAAAATAGGAAGAAATCTCAAAAGAAGCGTGGCATCACGTAACTCCGTCGCTGGAACTGCTGCCCTCTTATCGTCCGAGGCCCCCCTTGACGACACGAGATCCGCGCGTTGCGGAGAAGACTTGCCGCAAACCCCTGGACGCCAGTGGCACGGCCAATCAAGCGCTAACCAGGAAGCGCGCGAGACGCGACAGCCTGTGACGAGCAGGACGTAAGACTCTGCGATAGTGGGGGCAGTTTCGAAACCCCGGGGTGATATTTCCAAGGAGTGGTAAAGGATCGAGAGATAAAGAGTGATAGCAGCAGTACACGGATAGCCAGTGAGATAGGCCGGCAGTGAAAGTGAGTGGAGCGTGTGTTTCGGGTTACGTCTGGCAGCCGGCGTTTTTGCATTACTTCGTAAAAGACGCCGAGGGACGGCGCGTGTCTAGCGTCGCGACTCTTGCAAGGCCAACAGGAACGAAATCTCGCTTCGGATAAGTTCGTTATAAATGAATACTTAGTATGTACTATGACAGCTACTTTGGCAAAGCTGCATTGCTGTTCGTTGTACAATTTCTTTACTAACGGCCGTCAAGTAGCACCTAGCAAGTATCGCGCGGTTTGGGGTATATCTGCACTTCCAGAAGTGAAGCAAGCCATGTCGAAATGGCGGTCGTTGGGAGGAGCTTAGAAGCTTCAAATTGAAATTTCGTGTTGGAAATGTGCGCTACGACCGCAGCTTTTCTTTCTTTATTATTTTTTTTGTATAACTCATTGACCAATGATAAGTGAGTTGCAATAATAAACCGAATAGTTGGACGACCATGTCATTGCCCCGAAAGCATTCTGCGACCGACCGTACGAGGTCGGGGTACCTACTTACGTCGTCTCCGTTTTGCGACCCTACTGAAGAGGCACGCGATAAACGATAGGAGAGAGGAAAACACTTAACTGCGCGTATTCTGGCCGTGTGCACATCACGTCTAGAGAAGCAGTCACTCAGGTCATTGGTCTCCAGAAACTGTATGAAATCCCGGCGTTGCTTTCGGAGCCCGCGAGGCAGGAAGCCACGCTTGGAACAAACCTCTGTCTCCGAGAGAACGGTGACACGGAGAGAGCGCATAAATCGCTGTTCGCCTTGCCCCGCGCGCCTTGTATCGTCTCGTCGCGCAACAGCAGCACTTCGCGCGATTTCCTCCGAGTCGTTAAACACGCCGGCGCTGCTTTGCGATCGTACGTAGGCGGCTCTGGCCCCTTATAGCGGCAGTCGACCTTATCGGCGCCATTCGAACCGGCTCCTATACGCGCCTTATTTATGTCCTCTGTCCCCGGATTACGCGTGTTCCTTAGCCTACGGGCCATGTACTCCGTCGCCTGCGATCATACCCTCCCCCTCTCTTCGCGAGGTATAGGGGTGCAGAGGGGGTTCTTGGCGCGACAACAGGTAGGCAGTGGAAGTTGATAGCTGTTGACACCGACTCGGGAAATCCGTGCAGTGCAGTGAAGGCCACGGGCCTAGTCGTCCAACCAGGAGCGTGAACCGGTCGCGTGTTTCGGCGAAAGAAGAAACGTTCGTAAAGCAATAAGTGGGGCTATAATATTTTTTTTTTTTGGTTCGTGTTATTTCTGAAAGCGGGGGGCGCTGGATCGTGTACAGCAGAAAACACGGAACAATAATGGCAGAAACAAAAGGCGCACGAGGGACAAAGCGCGACCAGCAATTGTTCCTTTTTTTCCATTCCTTTTTTTAAAGACAATGTCTTCCTATGGTATGTTACCCTCGCTTTTCCGTATGGGGCATGCGTTTATAGCCTCTTTCGTGGGCCGGTCCCGAAGATAGTGCAATCTAAAAAATATGGACCCATCCCGAAGGTATATAGTAGTCCAAAAATGTGGGCTGGTTCTGAAGATTGTGCAGTCAAAATATTTAAGCAGTCCGAAGCTCCTCCTACTCGCCTCACGCGTAGGGTTTTACGCGATAGACTGCCGTGCGCAGTGAATGCGCCACATTCTCATCCCCAACTCGTTCAGTAAGACATTTTTCACCCGCCGCGGTGGCTCAGTCAGCTAAGGCGTTGCGCGGCTGAGCACGAGATCGCGGGATCGAATCCCGGTCGCGGCGGCCGCATTTCGATGGGGGCGAAATGCAAAAACGCCCGTGTGCTTGCGTTGTAGTGCACGTTAAAGAACACCCAGGTGGTCAAAATTAATCCGGAGGCCCGCCACTACGGCGTGCCTCATAATCAGAACTGGTTTTGGCACGTACAACCCCAGAAAGAACATTTTCCTTGATCGACGTCGACTGGAGGTTGAGTGGCCCTTTAAACTTTTCGAAGTGTTCACAACAGTGAGAGGTGAAGAAAAAACGACGCAAGGAGCCAAAACAAGATCTTCGCGCGTCATGCTTATTGTGCGCCCACAATCATATCATTATCTACAGACGATAATCTGATGGTGCAACGACGTACTTTTGCACCTGCTGAAGGCATAGGGAAGTCTTCGAACATCGACTCCTTCTTTGTTTTATTTTATTCGCCCGGTAACTCTTTGTTTTTGCAAATTGACCGCGGCACGGCCAGCACACTGCGATCCGCTAATTGGTAAAGGATCCTGTGATGCTCACGTCTTGTACCACAGATGCGACCCGTACGTTTCGCTGGCTGCGTTGCGCGGATTTAGTGAGACGGGGATTCATAGACGCAGGGGCTGGCATGGCGTCAAAAAGCAGAGCCGATCGGCGAGGTCGCGCGCGATCGCGCGCATCGGATTCTTGGTAGTACCATTTTGGGGCGTTGGGGTGGGGGGGGGGGGGGGGGGGGGGGCTGTATAGGCAAAGGGAATCGTAAAATAGCCTCGTTTCTATAGTGTATGTACCCTTCCAGCTGTAGCGTCGCGCCGTTCCCTATATCCCATTGTGTGTGTATACAGACGGCTTGTTTCTTACTCCCTCATTTTTATGTGGCGTGTGAGAAAGATGCGCGCTCCTCATCGTTTGTTGACTGCAGCGCGGCGACGTAGCTGACCTCGCAGTCGCGACGCTCCGTAACCCTTGCGGCACTAATGAGGGTCTGTTATAGACACGCAAGGAGGGATTGGCTGAGACCGCTGCTTTTTCGTGTACTTATTTTTCGTTCGCTACCTCGCACGTCGTTTGAAGTTTCTGATCAAGGCGCTGACAATGGCTCGCGTCGACCCCACGGATAGCAGAACAGAACGGTGCGCATATAAAGCGATCCATCGCGAGATCCTGCTCATAGTCTGCAGATAGGTTAAATAGAGCTCACTTATCTCTTCGAGTCATTCTTGTCTATCCGTGTAGTCGCCCCTCCCGTCAGGTTCATTCGACGACTAAGGCACGTCTTTTTCATTCTCTCCCGGCTCCTCTGTGCCTATTCGGCTTCTGTGAATTACGAGATCGAGCCCTTCCTATATGTGGGACCTCGCTTACGTTCGGTTATGTAAGCTCGTCGAATAGAAACACCTAGCGCAGGTCTGTTGGGGCTCCAACAATGGTCTCGAATGAATGGCTTCTCGAGAGTAGATTTAGATTTTTTTTTTTTTTTTTTGAGGCTGGAGGCGTGGGAGCGTGTACGAACGGTGAACATTCGGGATGCATAGCGTGCTTAGCGCTATATTAAAGCTTGTCTCGTGTGGGTGACCTCTGTAGGTGGCGTTACACTCGTACGGGATCCCGGTTGGGGTGTGTGCGTTTTGCTATTGTTGCTGGCTTCGCTTCAGTCAAAAAATACAAAGTTGAGAAAGTGAGCGCCGTGAAAAGAAGCAGGGTTAACGTGCGAGCGTGACTCTTAAAATGTACCAGCGATGCATATAGCGGCGGTATTCTTAGTGCGCGCCGCTCGCGTATATACGTGCGTGCGTGTGCTCGCGAGGTCCTCGTCCACACACCTCTCAGGGCGCTAAAGCGTTTGGCCGAGCGAGTGTTGAAACAGCATTGCAGCGTCTTTTGCTACGCGCACGCCGCATTGACATTTATTGCACAAAACACAATATTCTCATTTTGTCACGTATATCCCCACCTATATAGCTACATCCACTCAGCGCGGGAACATTCAATGACGCAACGAATCCTGCGGAAACCCGCAAGGTGGACAGAAAAGTTCATGAAAATAGCCACTCGTAGCAAGTACTGTACGGGTTCGACTCGTCAATTTAATACGTCTTCGTGCTGCCTGTTGCAAGCCTCCGGTATTGCGCGGTCGAGTGACAGTTGGTAGAACGAGGATGTTCTGCAACTGTGACCGTGCTGCATATTGCAATACTCGCCGTAGACGGTTTAATAGACATCGGACAGTGGCCATAACATATAAGTATCGTTCCAGAAGCCGGCAAATGAGACACCTTTGCGAAACGATGCAGGCTATACTTCGCTGTCCAATCAAGATGAGATGCCGGCTGAACAGTGCGTTCGGAAACCCGGTGGGTATAGGTCTCCTGCGCACAAGGAAACGTAGGACGCCTTTTTTATGCGCCTGATGTAAGCTACATTAGTCTGTTTTTGAAACGTTCGCGTACGTATTGTGTTACAATACAGCAATAGTATGTGCTTTTCGTAGCTACGTATTGTCGACGCCAGGTGGCGTCAAGTATGTCAAGCGCATCTTCCAGATGCGCTTCATTACTTGGGCTCGAAGCAGTCTTCTTAGCAGTCAACGCAGACTGTCTTCAACGCTTTGTCAGAATTGGAACGCATGGTAAAGCCGATCATGAATTCTGGATAGATGCGTGGGTAGATTTTATGAGCATGCTCTTTGAAGCGGGGTGGTAGCTGGCGCCACCAAGCTCGTTCTCTTTAGCTCGCTCTTTTAACAGTGACACGCAACGGGCGTCACTAATAAAATCCGGACTGCACTGAACACAGCAACCTTATAGTTTTGGAACATACGGAAGGCAACTCGAGCGGCAGACGCTTTCGATGAGCAGCAGACGCAATCGAGTTCATTACTTGGGCTCGAAGCAGTCTTCTTAGCAGGCAACGCAGACTGTCTTCAACGCTTTGTCAGAATTGGAACACATGGTAAAGCCGATCATGAATTCTGGATAGATGCGTGGGCAGATTTTATGAGCATGCTCTTTGAAGCGGGGTGGTAGCTGGCGCCACCAAGCTCGTTCTCTTTAGCTCGCTCTTTTAACAGCGACACGCAACGGGCGTCACTAATAAAATCCGGACTGCACTGAACACAGCAACCTTATAGTTTTGGAACATACGGAAGGCAACTCGAGTGGCAGACGCTTTCGATGAGCAGCAGACGCAATCGAGTTCTGTGGATGTTCCATGTGCTAGTGTCGTCATAGAGAGACGTAGGGAAGCGCGCTGCGTTTCTATTTTACGAAGCTTCGAAGAACGCCTGTCAGGCGGCATCCTTGGGATGCCTCTTCTAAGGTTATTAGATAAAACATGTAGCCTCTTCCGCACGCAGATTGCGCTTCTTTCTCTTTCGTGCACTCCGAGCACAGCGCTCGTCAAACACTCTCCGGGCCTTCGCCTGCGCGTCGTACAATTTTTCCTACGACCCCCTCCCCGTTCTCGTAAAATTCTGCGCAAATGTTTTTACTGACTGTGTGCGTTCGGCAGCATCATCGTGCGTGAAGCATGCGAACGAAGCGAGCCGAGCGCCCTCTGTGTACGCGCGAAAAACAAACGCCGCCCCGCCTGTGTTATTTCCCTTTTGTCGTGTGTAATGACTCCTTAAGGAGAGGGGTGGCTTGTAGAAAAGGATTTGCGGAACCGCCCGTCTTTAGTTTTTCTAGCCAGCCAAGTGAGAGAAAGCGATTGAACGCTTCGCACGTTCTCTTTTATAACCTTGCCTCGTTAGCCATTTACGACCGCTATAAGACCAATCGCTGTTCGGCGGCGTCTCAATACAGAGCTCGTTCTTTGTATTTTTGTTGTTTACCTTTATCCTTAGCCCTCTCCCTTCCCCGTCCTGAATTTCTTTTTTTTTCTTCTTCCCTGTGGTCTTCTGCGCCTAACGACGCCGTAAACGAAAGTGGAAGGTCCCGCCTGCCTGCGAAGGGTTGGTGTGAAGCAACTTGCGGAAGCAAGAGTTTGTTGGCGTTCGCGGGGCCCGATGCGGGGTGGAATGAGGCGCACTCTGGCGTAAAAATAGAGAACTTGAGCGGACGGGGGGTTCGGGCACGGCCCGCTGGAGGCGTCGGAACGCTTCTGGAACGTCAAGCCGCTGCTGCCGCCAATGAACTGAGCGAGTCTATAGCTCCCGTCAGTTTATCTGCTATTACATTTTCCTTTTTTTTTTTTTTTTCTGTTTGAGACTGGGGAGGCGAGGGAGTCTCCATTTGCATGCGCAATTTATTAGCCCCGTAACACCGGCGACGCCTGACAGAGAAATGCAGTCTGGTAGCTGTGTCGTAAAGAGGGTCTGGAGTGTCGGAAAGTAGATTGCGGATGAAACGGGAGGGAGGGAGGGAGTGGGCGAAAGAGGGGGGACGTTCCAGAGACGTGGCGTCGCCTATGGATCTCTTTAGACTGGTTCCATTTCTGTCGCGTTTCTGTCTCTCTCTTTTTTTTTTTTTTCCGTAATAGATTCGCCTTGTCCAAAGTTCAGAAGAGAGCACTTGAATGCCTTAGTGTCGTACCTGGAGTGTTTTATGCACTCGGAAGAAGCGACATCTGGCGACTTCTGCTGCTCCGTGTACACCCTTCCCTTGCTGCCTTTGTTGGCTATCATTTCGATTTTCCTTTTTTTTTTTCTCGCTTCCTGTCTTCTTTCGGTCTCTCGTTGGCTTGCAGCTTGCAGAAGAGGCGAGTGGCTTTTCGCACCTGCGCTGGCTGGCGCTGGCTCGTTTGCCGCCTGACGTTCCCGTCACCAGGCTGGCTGGCGAAACCGAATGTGGCGCCGCCGGGCGTCGTGACGCATAAGTTTTCGCAGGGGTGACAGACGGAAAGCCCGTGTGTGGAATTGGTTTCACCCGCGTTCCAGCTTTCTAGCGTCGTCTTTTTTTTTTTTTGCTTTTTTTTTTTCTGGCTCCTGCAGTTTCCGTTCGCGTGTGGCACGACCTGCGACGGTTGACGGGGCAGGCCAGTAAGGTACTCCGTAATGAATTCGGATTCATCCAGGTACAACAGAGAACGAAACTGCTCATCTCACTGTGTCCGCAGCAGTATATACGAGAACGGTGCTTTTAGCTTAGCAGGTGCGTTCTCAAAGGCTAAAGCAATTCCGAGCGCCATGAAAGACCACGCACGAAAAGAAACAGGCAGGACAGAGCGCGAACACTTGAACGGCCGTTTACTGATCCCACTGTGCAATCATTGTAGACCGAGGATGTCGCTCAATGCGCAACCGTCGTCACATATCTCGTATCGTAATGATCTCATAACAGCGGATGTGCCACGGAGGAGTGCTATTCGCATTTTATAACCAAAACGCCTCACATATTTTCCTACATATGCACCACATTGCTATGCCCAGTTGTCTTCAGTCACCATAAGCTAGTGTAGTGTGTGCGCGATAGTTTAGTGTCTTATAATGTATTCAGTCCACCAGAGTGTGCCCCGTTTTGTCACAAGACGGCAGTATGTGCAAGCTACGAGACACTCGCGTTAGTGTTGAACTTAGAGCAGGCAGCTCTCCGAACGCTGACAGATACGTTCGAGCATTGTACTATCGCGTTCCCGAGTAGCTGATGCCTGCTGTCCCACCTCATTACAGCGGCACATTGTAAAATGAAACCAAAATAAAATCAAAATTTACTGAGCATCACACGGATGTCTTCATGGGGGGGGGGGGGGGGGGGGGGGCAGACAAAAATAAAGCCCTATGCAGAGGCTTCACTAGGGGCTTGCGTCACCTCGTCTTATGGAGTACAGAGTACTTAAGGAACAAAGTGCCATTGCACTTCGGTTGTTGAGCGTTTTTTTTTTAAATATATACCAGCTGCTTTACCATTGCGCCAAGGTTATAATGCACCCACTGCTCGTTTTTGTTAATGAATATATACGTGTGCCTCGGCGAACGAGCTCGCATGCACGCGTGTTAGATATGATTCTGTCTATGGCTTTGCTCTGGCTTCGCAAGCGCTCACTCGGTCTTCCGTAACATGTAATTTGGTTAGCCCTCGAAGTAAAGGAAGCTACCTTTGGAATAGTTGGAAAGGAAGCGGCCTCGTTCTCCACCATGGTGCCTCTCATAGCGCCCTGTGTTACTTCGGGACGTTAAACAGTTCAATTAATTTAATAATTAACCGATTAATTAAATAACCGAACTTGCCTCAGCGTCTTGAGAAGCTGCCGCGCGCGGTTCGATAGATATTGCGGTTTTTGCAGGCAGCCCGTGTCGATCACTTCTCTAAAGGTGCGCGTCCTGGTAGTCTTTTTTTCCAGCATTACAAGTCCGTGTTCAGAGACGCTAACTGTCTTTACTTCTTTTTGAATTCATTGCGTCGCTAAGGAATAATGAGGTTTTGTAACGGTGCTGTAACGGTAGTTGAACGTGCAGATCGAACTGATAGATTGATTGTTAATTAATTGAGACATTGTAAATGGTGACTACAAAAGTGTTTCCGGCTTCTCCACAATGTTAACTTATCACATGAAAGGAAATGATGCGAGCTGAACAAATCGTACTGAGCTCTGTTCTCGTAAATTCAATAGTCGGGAGTCTCTGTTCTTTATAGGACAAAGTGGGCAGAAAAAAAAAAAAAAAAAAAAAACGCACTTTAAGTTAGGATCACCGGAAAGTGTGGTAACGTTTAGTCAGGTCATTTTGTCTCTGAAAACTACAAGTTTACGATAGTACGGCGCACTGCACGCTTTAAATAGTAGTATTGCGTGTTTTTACACATATAGAAACAATTTAAGTTCAGCATTGCTGGTTGTTTGAACATATACACTTCACGGGACGGTCACTCAAAACCGTCGTCGCTTTCAATGTAGTTTTGCAGGCTGGATATATGTTAGAGCAAGCTGTATTTTTTATTTGCACTAAGTCTGCTGTTTATGGGGGCACTCTGTCGCAACATTTTAAGTGCTGCCACGCGAGAACGTTTGTAACGGATGCGGTCATTTGTAGTATTTATTTATGTCCTGCTGTGTTTCGTAATTTGCTGTTGTTAAAAGTTATTTTTTTTTTATGGGTGGCGGCAGCCAGCGAAGTAAAAAAAAAAAAAAAAAAAAAAAAAAAAAAAAAAAAGCTTTCGAAATTACTGCGTTTTTGCGCACCGCTGACTTGCCAGTGTGCGCGAGAAGAGGTCGACAGTTGGCTGCTAACACGTTTTCCCGCTTTAGCTTTAGTCATGAGACAGTTCAAAGCATTTCGCGGTTTCACCATGCAGCCGCTTATACGGTTTTACCGTTTCCGGGGAGCACCGGATAGGAAGACGGGAACAGGGCCGCTTGTGCCCGCATCTTGTGACGCTGAACTTTATGCAACTAGGGCACGTAGTTATTTTCATTTTCAATTCTTCTTTGTCTTTCTTCATTGGCCCGCACGCGCATCATCGCTATCGCTGTGATCGGCCACTCGGCGCGATAGATAAGAACTGAACGGGATAGATGATAAGAACTGAATGTGATCGCGAGAAAAGAATCCTTACGTTATATACGGCCCCACAGCACGGATGTATATCATTGCTGTAACCGGTGTGGGCCTCGCAATCAGGTCGTGGTTTTGCAATGGCTCGTAAAATTTCCACAATTCAATTCGCAATAAGCGGAAGGTTTACGCGCAACGCTTACGCGGTCGTCGTGCCACGTGGGGTGTCGTTGTTCGCGAGTAAATTTCAGCGCGGGCATCAATTTCTTGCTCCGCTGTCGCTTTGTCACCGCGCGGGCGGACTTGTCAAACGCATTGTGTTGCGCATACCGGCGCTGACAAATTTTGATCGAGCGGGCGGTATCAAGCGCGACAACGCAGGTGCGTCGCTGCATGCCCGTCAGGTGTGCTCGCATATCCCACGGCACTCTTCCGTTCGCATACGGACTCGACTCGCGAACACGTGTGTAAACTCTCATTGCCGGCTGTGTGGCCCCCGAAGCGGTGTGTTAATCATCTCTATTTTCCTTCTCTTTCGTTCTATTTTCGCCGCGGCTAAATTGATATTCCCCGTCAGTCGTCGGCAGCACGATATATACGTGACACGCATTGTTTCCAGCGCGAGGGTCGCCGGACGAACGCATCCGTTCGGCCGGCATTTGCAGTTGCGTGCAGCACTGTGATACCCTACGCGCTGCCGCTTCATCGCTGGAGAATTAAAGCAGAACGCCTGTAGTTGCAGGATGTTTTTATTTCTTTAGATCTTACAGAATTTTTTTGAAAATTCGCAAGTGGCAGATATAGCGTGATCGTAGTCCTTGAGCTGGATTGCTCGAAGTGGCGGACTTTACTCTCGCGAGAAATCGAGATGCCTATTCAACTAATTAAAAGAAATTCACTTATTAACTTTTAAATAATGATGCAATTGCATGCAGTGGCTATGGTGTACTGCTGCTCAAGATGAGCTCGCGGGCTTGAATCCCGGCCGCGGTACGACGGGGGACAGAACGCTTTGTGAGGACGACGCTATTTCTCGAAGTACCTAATGTGCTTACGTTCGATTGCAAACGCTATTCTGCAACTGTCTATTTCTGCTGTTGCGCGGTAAGAATCTCGAGAAAGTCCCGTCAAGTCGAACTGCGGGGCATATGAAAAACAGCAGCTCTGATGGTAGGCCACGAATACAATTTTCTGCGCCTTTGATAGCAAAAAAAAAAAAAAAAAAGTGTTTTTAACGGATATGGCGGCACAATGTTTTTTTTTGTTTGTTTGTTTCGCCGGAACTTTTCCTCTCGTCGCATAGATGGCGCTATAAGCCACATGAACCGCCGATTGACCGTCATGATTCGAACATATGGGCTTCTATCCAAGCTTCGATCGCTACCAGATATATTTACCTTGGAGCGTGTTTGACGGCTCAGCTGAGCAGCGCAGCGCGTAACCACGTATGCGCCAGCGGCGGGATTGTTCTTTTTTTTTTTTTTTTTCATCGATTGTAGTGTGGGTATTAATTGACTCTCGCGACACTTGCAGTCGCCGTGGGTATGTCAGCTACATTAAAGTTCGAACTGGCGATAAGAACGTGGTGGATTTCTGACCGTTTCACCTTCAGTGCACGCATCCGCGAGTAACTGCATGGCGTTGAGGATCTTAGCCACATGGGGTCGTAGCGGTCGTTTAACTCCGCTATTGCTTAACTATATTGCTAAAAGGAACGACCTGCAAATGACGTACTAGCGACCGATTGCCTGGGCTCATGTTGGCTAATGCTGAATACCTTCTTTTTTTTTTTTTTTTGCAGACCGTTTGACCATAGCATATATGGTTGGCTAGTTCGTGGTCCAGTACACGATAGACTACAAATCGGCCGATACAGAAAGCAAGCATAAAGGCACAGCTGTACATATAATAAGTAAATCCTACAAATCAGTAACAATTACTAGGAGGAGAATAAATTAAACATCTATAGAAACTGCGTAATCGCCACGTGTATCGATGTCATATAACGTAACATTGCTTACGTGAACAGTAATAGGAAGGAAACAATCATAATCTGCAGTAAGTGAACACAGCTAAAGTTCATAATTCACAGCGCCGCTCATTCGGTATACATTTCGGTTACAAACACTTTAGACTGGAGACTCGAAATGCGTTACGGGATGTGTGTAGCGCGAACGGTGTACGCAAGACGACAGAGAAGACGAAGGTACGGCGTTTCTCGGTGTCTTCTCTTTCGTCTGGCGTGCCACGCTCGCGCTTCACATCACGTATTAATTTGAAATTAAACTCTAGGCATTTACGTGCCATAACCGCGATATTTATGAGGCACGCGCCGTAGTGGGTGGGGATTCCGGAATAATTTCGACCATGTGGGGTTCTTTAACGCCTGCACCGAAGTCAAAGTACAGGAACGTGTTTGCATTCCGCGTCCATAGAAATGTGGCTGCCGCGGCCGGGGTTAAACCCGCCACCTCGAGCTCAACGCCATGACCACTACACTACACAGCGGCGGGTACATCATGTCGTCGTCGTCGTCATCATCATCATCATCATCATCATCATCATCATCATCATCATCAGTCTATATTTATGTCCACTGCAGGACGAAGGCCTCTCCCTGCGATCTCCAATTACCCCCGTCTTTCGCTAGCTGATTCCAACTTGCGCCTGCAAATTTCCCTACTTCATCATCACCCCACCTAATTTCCTGCCGTCCTCGACTGCGCTTCTCTTGGTATCCATTCCATGTAATGCGTAGGGTGGATAACCGGTGGATCCATTAGAGTTACAGAATGGTACATCGTGTATTTAACAACAAATAGCCCACGGCTTTCGAACTCGGAATGGTTAGCTATAGCTTAATTTTTCAGACCTCGATCTTCCGCATTTCGCTTGATGGAAGCTCAGGCCGTTTTCTGGGGCGCGTTCTTTCACCCAACATGTGGGCCCCTTTCCTTTTTTTCGAACGCTCCCTTTTGCGGGACCTCCCGTTCTGGGCACTCCCGCCCCGTTTTGCCTTTTGCTTTGGCGCCGCCGCGTAGATTACAGCCGCACCTGCTTTGTCGCGTGAACTATATAGCTGTGTTCCTGTTCTCTTTAGTTCTAGTTTCCTCCGTACGTTCGCTCTCCGGTGTCTCTCGGCACACGCCCTCTGCACCTGCGAGGTCTGTTGTTACGTTTGTCTGCGAAGGTGTGTGCGCCAGTTGTGTGCAGCATGGCCTAACCGAAGGACGTGTATAATGTTGAGAAACATGCAAAAGGTAACAGGCCCATATTAGCACTTTTTCAAACCGCGACCGGGCATCACTTGACGAAACAGTAACCGTTAATTCTGGTTTAAGGTGCAGTCATACGCCTGAAGGACACTCTCAAGTATAAGCGACATCTTTGCTATCTGATGCAAACAATTGAGTTGGAACCTGATATGGGGATTCGTTTTGCACACGAGTGCCTTCATGGGCGTAGCAGATAGCTGTTTTTAATTTGTTTGTTACCAGGTAATGAACATGCCAGTCGGGGAGACATCTGGACGCGGAGAAATAGAAAAAGCGAGGCGGCCCTGTGGCAGTTCGTCTGGCGTTGCTGTATCGAGGATATTGTTTTTTCGGACGAATCATACCTCCGCCATCGAACAATAGAGAGACATCTAGAGCGGCTTAACTTTAAGAAACACTGGCTCGGAAAATCGCATATCGAATGCGTTTGAAGCAAGCAAGACGCATTAAGATTGGACCATCCGAGGCATCCCAACCAGATATATCCAGCCCCTTCGGCAGGAGAAGCAATGGTACCTCAGTAGTTTCAATGCCTCCAAAGCGAAACAAGCATGCGCCCACGGCAAAGTAGATCTCAGCGCGTTAACAATAACGTGCCACTGAATAGCCGCAGAACATCCTGGGCGAGTATCACCAGTCCACCATCTATGACAACAATCTCAACAATTCAACACCCCACCTCCCGACAAAGGGGGGGGGGGGGGGGGGGGGGTTGAAGTTGAGGTGCAGAAGCGACATACTTCTGCAGCCCTCATGGGAGCACGGCTCAGTGTCTGTGGGCAAAGGAAAGTGTGAAGAAAGCGGACAGGAATGCTGACTGCTTGCGCAGTCCCTTACGCCCGACCGAGAAGTCGTAACGGGAGAACGACATCTCGGGGTGCGACGCGCTCAAGGAGACATGTCGGACTCTGCCCACTATTGTGATGAACCTGACATATATAGAAAGCGGACTTTGGTAACATCGATATGTTTTGTTCGGTGAATATGCGAGAGGACGTCATGTCGGCGAATGACTACAGCGCCTCTATAAGAGTTATTACCAGTCGAAAACACCGTTCCAGTGTGTTGGGGGTCATTCATCAGTGTCAGCTCCCCGACCGAATTAATTCCGTATTGTAGTCATATGTGCCTAACTTTTCAGCATCGCCGCTGCTATTGGGAGCGGCGGCGCCTTTACAGCGTGACGGATCGTCGATTAAGGTGCAATAAAATGTCAATTAAAACTGAGAGCTGCGTCACGGATGTTTGTGTGGCGACTCTCTTTCCGTGGAAAAGCGAGCAATGCTCGTTCGCTGCACAAGGTCGTGAACTTTCTCTACACAGAAGTCAAAGAAGACTGCCTGGGAGTTTCGAGCACGTCGCCTGCAAGGGGCAAGGAACTTGATACCTCAGCGTAGGGCCAGCCAGCTACAAGTCCTTCGGCCTCAAGTGTATACAAGTAGCATCGCTTATCTGCCTGACTTTTTTCAAGCGTGCAAAGTGCGCGGGTATATTACCCGGAATGCTGTAGGCGAAATTTAGGAGAGAAAGAATGAAAAGAAAACGCGGTGTGAGGCCAAGTTTAAGGGAAGCAGGTTGCCGGAAATTTAGCGCCGCTGCGGGCAACAGGTGGACACGTTTTAGTTCTCAATCACCACCACTTCTCTCCTCCCTCTCTTCGGCCGACCGACCCGTGGCGCCTTTTGGCTTGAGTTGGCGAGGGACATGTGTTAACACTTGCAGCAGCTGCCTCGCCGAATGTCGCAACAGCGCCACTCGGATCGTTGAGCGAGCGAGAAAGTGCGAGAGTTTACGCCTGCGCCTAACGACCGCCGCGTTCCTGCCGCCGTTTACGGGATGCCGGGAGCGCTTTCGCGCCAAGCGACGCGGAAACGACCGGCTTCTTCTCCTCTCGCGTGGTCGGAAGGCGTTGTGGTGGGCTTTAGCCGTGCTCGCGCTAAGTGGTAGAAAGATATATATATATATATATATATATATATATATATATATATATATATATATATATATGCCTGTATATGCGGCGGCCGCCGTATGTTATGCCCGGCGAAAGTGCACGGGCGCGGAACCGCGGTGAATTCGAGAACGGAAGAAGAACCTCGCGATGAACGACGCCGACGTTCCGAGAAACTTTTAGGCGGAGGACGAGGAAGGAGAGTGCGTAGACCTCTTCGTTTTTGGCGTCTTTTAACTTGGCTGCGCGCGGTATGCAGGCGAGTGTAGCCACCGTTGGCGAGGAACACCGCGGCTGTTTGTGCTATTCTGGCGGCCTCTGGCGAAACGCTTGCAGAAATATTGGGGGCGACTGTGGCCTCCGGGATCAAGCGTCGCACCGGCTGATCTTGAAGGCCGTGCTAATGTTGTCTGCGTGTGCGCCGAAGGTGGTAAGCAAAGTGTGCACCAAGGGCTCTTGATTTGGCGGGGCTTACAGCTTTTATAAGGCGGTAACGCACGAAGAATAAGGAGCACAGTCATTCCGTTGAAAGCGTCGCAGATCAAGAACAAATGCACTGCAAGACGCGCGGAGTGGGACTTCTATGGTCGCACTACTTGCGTATATTCCACAGTGTCAATTTCCTGCTAAATATGAAACCGGGGAACAGAGTATACGCCGATAGTGTACAGTCGGTCTGGTTCCACGAGACTGCACGTATATTTAGGGATACATACGTGATCGCGGTCGACCTCCCCCGAGCTCTTGTCACACGTCGCGGGCCCGTCGCCCTGGTCGATTCGAGTCTTTTTAAGAGAGAAGGCAGACGGCAGCTGGCCGCCGCGTTGACTCCGTTGCGGTGTCGTTTGACTGTGGCCTCCGAGGGTCTTTTATTTCTGGCGCCTACTTGTCGCAGTTGGTCACGGAGCGTTTAAGACTGGCTTAGCCTGGTTTTCTTCTTCTGCGCAAAGGCGATTACCGCGTGTTACGATACTATTACCGAGCCGCATGCTTGCTCGTTTTATTTCAGCGAAGCTGTCTATGGCTAGGGTGCTGTGCATTTTTCGTGTCCGTCAACGTATCTGCGTGTGCAAAAACTCAGCTCCTGAATTTGATGCAAAATCGCTTCATTATATGCAAAAGCTTATACGTCTAATCTCTTGGATATGCAGTAGAATATTTATCAATTGGCAGTATTTTCACAATCAGTAGACTCTCAGGTAGATAATAAGGGTTTCTCAAAGATTTGCCGCTGTGCGACCCGCTTCGGCCATGTCAAAATTAACCTGAAGCCCTCTATAGAAAGGCAGTCGTCGTAGCCCGTTTTGCAACCCTGAGGAGTAAAACCGCCCTCTCTTGTCGTTCCAAGCGCTTACGTGCCTAGTTTCCTTCCGCTCTTCTGGCGTGGCGGTCCCGTCGCGCGTGTTTAGTCTCCTCCGGCTCCCCGGGGTGGCGGTAGTCTTCCACGCGAATGTATGCCGCCGATCAAGACCGCCGATCAAAAAAGTGTGTGCGCGTGTGTATTTTTTCGGGATGACCGCGGTCACCGCTCAAGAGAAATAAAATTAGCTCATACCTTTGATCTAAATTCTGTGTCACCTCTATGTCGTGTGCTAAACTGCTTCGCTGGTCATCCACCTTCTCAGCAGTGGAATGGAGCGTGATTTTTTAAAATGATTTTTTTTACGCATAGTTTATGCCATCTTCTCTTATGCTGGAGCACGATGTCATGTTGTTGGGAGTCCGCCGCGGTGGATCACGGGAACAATCTGCTTCTTAGCACCAGGCCGATGGCTTGATTTTCGGCAGCATATAGCTACGCAGGCGGAACGCGATAACGACTGCGTAATTTTATTTAGGCGCAAGTTAAATGAGAACCGCAGCTGGTCAAAATTAACCTGAAGCCCTCTGTATAGAACGGCAGTCGTCGTAGCCCGTTTTGCAACTCTGAGGAGTAAAACCACGAATCATCACGCCGTTTCGACTCGACTCCTCGGTTTTACTGCTTAATTGATGTAGCACGGGGGTAGCCGATGTGCTACTTGAGATTAAGAGGGAGAAATTGATTTGGGCTGGCCATGTAAAGTGTAGGACAGATAACCGGTGGCCTACAAGCTACAGAATGGTACCAAGGGAAGGGAAACGCAATCGAGGAGGGCAGTGAATCTTCATCAGCAGCAGTAGTAGCAACGGTGGCTGAGCCCCCTCCCTCCCTCATAAAAGGAAACATTACCAAAAAATTTAGCAAGAACAAATCAGCGGTCAACGCTAAATCTCCTTTCAGTTTTCTTTAGTTGTCTGAATAGAAACGTAGGTCACTAGTAATTTCCCCCTATGCTAAAGCTCTCCGGTATCCGAGAATCCGCTAATAAACGTTGCATGGTCGGCGCGTTTTGCTGCCAAAAACACAGGTTTCCGCGTAAGGCGACCTGTACACTTGGCACGCTTCGCCGCGGTCTTTTTCTGGTCCGCAAAGGTTTCTTTTTTTTTTTTTTCTTATTCGTTGGTACAAGCGAACGCTAAGAGAAATAAATGACCGCTCTCTCAGTACATCTTCTCGTTAGTAAATGCGGCATCGCTGAGTCGGGCTGAGAGCGCGCAATCAACAAACCGTTCACGGGACTGACTTAGACGCAATACATTCTTTTATTTTCCTAGACGGATCCTGGCTATCGGTCGCGCCGGTTTCCCAATGCCACCCTCGTTTTCCGCCTCCATTGTTAGCCGATGTGCTGCGGTCGGTACTTTTATCGCCACCATACGACCTCTCCACTCTTTCTTTCCTATATATATATATATATATATATATATATATTATATATATATATATATATATATATATATATATATAATATATACTCCTTGCGGAATACCACGTTGCCGGAGACTTACCCATGCAGTAGCAGCGTTAGTGGCGCCATCTTGTAGGGGCAGACATTAGCCACAGAGGACACGGAGTTGTTATTGTAGTCACCCACCATGTACTGCTTAACTGCTGTTGTAAAGCATCGGTTAGCAACACAGTATTTATGATTCAGTCTTTTTTGTCTTGAAGTATATTTCAAGAGAGCACTCGTGCAATACGAAAGCGGTTCAGACGAGTTGTAGTTGCACAAATCGTCACGAGATGTCGATACCCGCTTCGCTATACGGACCTAAGGACCAAAGCATACCGGAGCAAGTATTGGGAACTAGATGAACCATGTGTATGCCGCAGCAAAGATCCGGGGCCTACTCAACACATCCTAATGTAATGTGAAGGAATTCACCCAGTGAGCTAGAACAGTCGGTAACATACACCTTCCAGAAGCACTTGGGTTTAAAGAGGACGGAAGCATCAACTGGTCAGCAGTCGAGATAACCAAGAGACGTTTCAAGTATTTGGGGGGGAAAATCAGGGAAAATATTGATACCACCTGATTTGGTCTCTTAGTTATAGGTAGAGGTACAAGGTAGATATTGAAAAAAAAAAAAAATGTATACAACAATGCGAGATGAAAAGCATTTATCGTATACGTGATTACATCAAGCAGGCTAGGGGACTTTTTGGCACCACCCCGTTTCAAAGGGGATGCCATTAAATCACCATCATCATCATCATGCCGTTTACGGCTCAGGTAATCAGTAAATTCAGAAGTTTCAGTAAATCAGACGTTTACGAACTAGCTAAATTTCTCCATTGTCAGCCTGTAATCGCACTTCGAACGAGGCCGACTGAACGGAATATTAGCGGAAGGATTAGTAGTTGAAAATGGGCCAGCCCTCCTCCCTTTATCGGGAGTACGCAGCCTGTTCTCGTTCACTGATTGGCTAACACGAGCCCTAGCGCTTGCAGCACTGCATGGAAATGCATGGCTTCGTCGTTTCGTCGACGTGGTCACAAATACGAACACAGTCATAGACAAGTAGTGTTGGAAGGCAGGTATGCTTCCGTCTTGCTTCACTCTTTCATGTGTGCTCGCAGTCGCATCACTCCATCGAGGCGTGTGGCTTCGTGTCTTGCGTGCATTTGCCCGTAATGTTTTAGCTCAACCTTTCTGCTGTCTTCTTTGTCTGTGTGCTTCTGGGTGCCCTTGTCTATTTGTGAGAATGGAAAGAAAGAGAAGATACAAATAATAAGAAAGGAAGGAGGAGGTAAAGGAAGTGCGGAGCGAAGGCGACGTTTTACATTCTTGGGCGTCTCGCTTTGGAATTGCGCAGACCCTGTATGCTTCTATCTCTTGCTTCTGTTCGCTGTTGTCCCGACCCCATTTGTTTTGCTCCCGTACCTTCGTTTTGCTCTCATCCCCTTCTGTTTTCGCGTGGGAGGTCCCGTTGGAGACGCGCCAATTCCGTGCCAAAGACGAGAACGGTGCACTCGCCGCCCGCCGTATTGCGGGGTAAGCCTCTCTCCAGGGGCACTCCGGTGTTACAGCGGCGACGGCTGGCGACGGCCTTGGGACAATCGATCTCGCGTCGTCGCAATCGTAACCGGAGCAGCGGGCCAGAGCGGCTGGACGCAATCTTCGAATTAAGACGGACCGATTTTTCTTTGCGCGTTGTTAGCTGCGCTTTCTATTTCTATCTTGTCCATTTCGTTCCCCCCCCCCCCCCCCCCTTTTTTTTTTCTTTCTTTTTTCGCCCACTCCTGCGACAGTTTTACAGCTACTTCAATCCGTTCCTTGTGTCTGTGTCACTATGTCGTATCTCCTGATTTATAGTTTCACTTTTCGGTCTGTGCGAAATCGCCTTGAAGGTCACTTTGCTCCCGAAACGAAGAAACCCAAATGGGCTGTGGTAGCCAAGGTCGTGCGTCTGTCGAAGCTGTTAGTATTGGACCGGCCGGTGTAACTTAGGATTCGGGGAGTAAAACGTGGTGCATTCTACACGAATATACGAATAGAACACGCCGTCTCTTTTTGTACAGATCTCTTCGTTCTGAGTATAGCCGCGAGTTCTAAATCGCGCGCCGGGCTGGGTTTGCGACCTGGATTGGATATGGAAGTCGACACACCCGTCGTCGCAACTAGTAGTTCGGATCGGTGGCCTCTCTTGAGTACTGGCTTGCGACCAAGAATCCATCAGGCGTGGTTTTAATAAACTAGGTGCGCGCGCGACCGTGTCTGTTACACTGTTGGCTGTAGTCCCAACTATTCGGCGAACGCAGAAGCGACGGGTGGTCTGTCTGTCCGTTTTGTAATGCGACTCGCGTAATCTTTCGGAATGGCATGACTGCCGAATACCAGAGAGAACAGGTCCGAAGCTTGTTGAAAATTTGCTTATGGCATTTGCCGAAGGTTGCCTGGCACACATATATATGAACGAGAAGAAAGGGAACCGAGGGGCCCGATTGTTATAATCACATCATAGGAAGCCAACAAACATAGATACCAAGGAAAACATGGGGGAAATTACTTGTACTTACTAATCGAATTAAAGAAATGATAAATTCGTGGAAATGAAAGTGGATGACAAAAAAAAAAAAAAAAAAAAAAAAAAAAAAAACTTGCCGCAGGTGGGGAACGATCCCACGTCTTCGCATTACGCGTGCGATGCTCTTAACAGTTCAGCTACCGCGGCGTCGTCTTTCCATCCACTTTCTGGGGTATATATGTGTTACTACTAGTACTAACCCTGGGAGTGTTAGCCAGCGCCACCACTCGCAAACCTTGACGGCGGATGTGGCACATCCTTTCTGCCGCAGGCGTCACGAGCACGTGATCTTTTTGGGTGAAGGAAACTGGTCAATAAACCCACACATGTTACCTGAAGGCATCAATGTTGCCGGATTCGAGATCCTCGTTATGTTCGAGACCCTGTGAGTGGTGGCGCTGGCTAACACTCCCAGAGTTATTTCTAGTAGTAAAAACATAAATACCCAGAAAGTGTATGGGAAAACGGCGCCGCGGTAGCTCAATGGTAAGATCATCGCACATGTAACGCGAAGACATGGGATTGTTCCCCACCTGCGGACATTCGTTTTTTCATCCATTTTCGGTTTCCAATAATTTAGCATTTCTTTAATTCAGTTAGTAAGTACAAGTAATTTCCTCTATGTTGTCCTCGGTGTCTTTGTTCGTTGGCTTCTTGTGATAGGATTAATAAAAATCGGGCCCCTCGGTTCCCTGTCTTCTCGTTCATATGATGACTCCAAATTAAGTGCGAGCATACGGGGGCTTCTTTAGCGATTGAATCCGTCATGCTTGTGAATGCGGTTGCTACCTCACTCCGATCGACGTTGCTCGTTCTTAGATGGCTGCGCAGTTCATTCGCTTTCACTGTGCCGCTGCACATTGAATGTGTCGGTCACAGTTAGCGGTCACCACCATCATCGTATTGTCAGGGAAACTTGGTGCCTTGTTTCTAACGGCTAAATCTGAAACCTCCAGGGGTACATATCTTTGGTGGTATCCG
Source organism: Dermacentor silvarum (assembly GCF_013339745.2). Classification (NCBI taxonomy): domain Eukaryota; kingdom Metazoa; phylum Arthropoda; class Arachnida; order Ixodida; family Ixodidae; genus Dermacentor; species Dermacentor silvarum. The sequence goes on from NC_051164.1 coordinate 91,858,570, forward strand.
AAAAAGTACAAAATGCTTAAAGAAATCCGCAGAAATTCAAACGGTAACGATTCCGAAACTATGCCTCGATGCGTTGTTTCGTCTCCAGGCTCACCTGCACTTGTAACAGGCTGTTAATTCGGACTCCAAGACGTACACTTAAGGCTACTCCATGCTTACAAATCGACTACGGAGTGGTTACACGTCGCGCCTCAATGCATTTATGCGTATTTTTAAACGGCGATAACTCGTGATGCGTCGTTCCAAATCTGGTAACTTGATACACAGCAACTATAGTTTTCTTGTTGAAGATTTAGGCTCACTGCACACTTTTATGAAGGGCATGCGTGTTTAGCCCCTACGGGTGCTTGAAAAAAAAATCATTTTGGCGCTGCTTTTCATATTGCTGACGACAGTACGTTATTTGCCCCCCGCTGAATTTCTCTTGTGAGCACTGAAACGCCGCGTCATGACTTTTGTGCTCCTAATGTTGCTGGACATTGCTGTTCTGAACAGCGCGGGTGCGTACGACTTCAATTTTTGCCCGCCTTCTTTTGCTGACCGGTACCCTGTTTCTTAATTCCAGGGCCCGACGGCCCAGCGACGCATTGCGGGCGCTGCCAGCCGACCTAGGTGAGGCTGCTTCAGCGCACCGTAGGACCCGCGCCATCGTTGGCTTCACCGGGAACAGCTTCTTTCGTAAGTTCGCAAACTGCCTTCTTGTTCTGCTTTCTTTCACGGACAGAGTTCTAGCTTGATGGACACGTTATAGGTGGTGCACACATTGCACCCACCTATGCCCTTTCGTATATACCCTCTCGGGGGCATAAAAAATTCACTAGGAAAAAAAAAAAAAATACACGCTCGTAAGCCGGGATTTGGGTGCGCGCTAAAGTTTACCCCCAAGTGGTGAAAATAAATTTGGAATGCCCTCCACTACGGCGTCATTCATGACCAACTGTTCTGTTTCGGGACGTTAAACCCCACAATCTAATTCAACAACAACAACAACGACAACAACAACTATCGACGACGTGCGACTTAGTGTGATTGTGTCCGTGTGTGTATAGCGCTGGTTGATAATTTCTCGCTTTCCCTTCTTTGGCGTTGCCTAGGTAACGTTGGGTATTTGGGATAGCCGTCTTGAATGTAGCTTGCCTTCCCAAGTTTGTACATAGAGCGGCCATTTGTTTCCCTTTTAATGGAACGGTCGGATCCCCTGCCCAAACAGTCAGATAGAATGGCTGTTGCTTTCGAAACAACCTGTACAACTAGTTGCAGTGGCGGCAGGAAGAGAGAGAGAGAGAGAGAGAACGAAAGAAAGTTGAGGCAGTGAATTCGCTTGGCACGCTGTTGAACCTGTGCCAGTGTTTGAGTAACGTGCAATTTTAAGACTTCTCTCTCCCGCAGTGGCCGCAACATATCTGCTACCGAAATCAGTTGGCAATCACTTTGGGCGTAAGCTGTAGTTTCGCAGGCTGTTTCCACTGCGACCCGCAGTGCCGAAGCTCTTGAGGGAAACGCGACTAACTGATGGCCTTGCATTCAGGTTGTTAAGCAAAACTGTATTGTGGGTAGGGGAGGGGGACAGGAAAACGGGGCAAGCAAGCGCTCTAATGACTGTGGAAGTGTCACCTTGGCTGATGACTTCGCAGGCTACTTCGCGGATGATGTACGACATGGTTATGAGCAGCATACACAGAAAAAGAAACATGCGGCACTTGCAAGCGGGCGTCTGTCTAGATGAAACTCCAGGACTTATTTCATACCACGCTGCGCGCAGAAGCGAGTGATTGCGAATGCATTTACGCTTACAAGCTTAGTGAACACATTAACACTGGTGAATAAAAGGGGATTGAAGAGGCGATAGTGACACTAATACTGAATTCCGACGGCACATTCGGAGCACTTCCGGAGAAAAATCTCCTGCTCTTTTCGGATCGTGCCTGGTCCAACGGCAGATCGGATCCCCTTTTAAGGCCGGCTTGCACTTTTTTTTTTTTTTTTTTTTTGCCACGGAAATATCGGTGACCTGCGAACCAAGATCTACTCTCGGACAACTTTATGAGGGAAAGCTACGGAGGCAGAGCGCGTACAGGTAAAAGCGCTATTGAAAAAAGTCCTACAATATTCTCCGTGTTAGTTTTATTAAGCTCTGAAAGAGAAAGTGTAAAATCTCATTTACAACAGCAAAATAAGATATCACTCACGGTTGAGTGTTAAATATGACTTATCCTGGGCGTTCGGGGAAACGCGATACCGTCGAACGCAGAGCTATTATGCTGACTCACTATATCTGTTACGAGAAACTAAAAGCGCTGTCAAACGTTGTCGGGGCACTTGGTGCACTAACACACGTGCCTATGGTCCGTTAGCTTCTCCTTCATTGCCACAGAAAGTTGTTCGCGAGTATTGACCCTTTTCGCGGCGCTTCCGTGGGCGCTGCCATGTTTGATCACGTGTCTTGTCGGTGATCACATTCGTGTCTTGTCGGTGTAGTCGCCGTCACTCATGCTCCGGCACATTGATTCAAGTGTGCGCCCATTCACTTATTGATACGTTGGCGATAGGGTGGGCGTAAGTTTGCGTGCGAGCAGGGGTGGATGTGTGTAGATAACGTGCGATAAACTTACTATGCCAGTAAGTGGCGCTACTTCCTTTTGTAACGAGTGGTGCTCACTCTTAAGTGCCGACGTTCCGGAGTTGAAGTCCTTTCTAAATTTGAAGGTTAGCTATACAGCGCTGGCGGATGAATTATCTTTTTTTTTTTTAATACTCGATGAAAGCCGTTCATCGCGAAGGGCAGCAACACAGGCAGTCGTTATGTAGCAGCACAAGTTGATTCCATTCGCTAATATGCGAATCACTATTTTTGCAGCGAACTACCACACACGTCTTACCTTTAGCGTTGCTTACACATTTCACAGCATGAATTGGGCACAGTGCATTAGCGAACACCCAGTTGCATTTCCGACAGCTGATCGCACAGAAGCAGTAATGGTTTTGAATTCGCGCGCATTCGCTGAGGCAACGTATGGCGCGCCGCCGAAAGCGCCATCTCGTTCCTCTAGAGCAAACTGTTCCGCGAAAAGGGTCAATAGAGCTTTGGGTTTCATTCCAACACGTCTGTTTTTACTTTTCGATTAGCCTTTGGTCTCCGCGATTTGGGAGGGTAGCTTTCCTGCAATGGTTCGAGCTTAGAAACGTTTTTATTTTGCGCGTTAGTTATCCCTCAACACACACACACACACACACACACACACACACACACACACACACACACACACACACACACACGCGCGCGCGCGCGCGCGCGCGCACGCACGCACGCACGCACGCACCATATGTTGCGAAGCGAACCGAACTGTCCAGCTTTGGCTCTCAGTCCTGTGAGACTGTTCGATGGCTTTTGCGGTGCGGATAAGGAGCTCGTGGCCGTGATTCACTGCCTTACCAACACCACTACACGACGCACTCGTGGGCTCATATAGTACGTTCGCCCCCGTCGCTGAACCGCTATTTCTACTCGCATTCTCGAGAAAAAGGGAGTGGCACGCTTTCCTCGGACGCACACCCTCTCAGGTCCTTTGCAGTGCCGCTCGCTTGCATTTTTTTTTTTCCCTTTTTAAAAACGGCGTCGGCCGTACGGCCGGCCCGCCTGCTGTGCGCGCTACGAGCGGACGTTTCGGATCCTCTTTCCGCTCTCCGCGCGCGGCCTGCAGTATGTACACCGCGCGTGCCGTGGCATACAGTGAATGTGCTGTGCCTTGCGGCCTATGTGTGTGCAGCGTTGGTCGGCTGTCCTGGGGAGAGGGAGCGCTGCAGTGCCGCAGCATCCTGTTTACTCAGCGTGACGTCACTGACCTCTGGCCTCGCCCCTGCCGCGATCGGGTCTTGCCTCCGACCTTCAGGCTAGCCGAGGGCGCGCACTACCTCTATCGCGTTCATTTAGTGGTGCGCACGTCGGAATTTCTGTTTTTCTTTTTTGTTTTTGTTTTGTCGCGCCAAGACTTTATTCGGTGTTTTGGATAGTCTTGTTTGTCTGTCCGCGCGATCAATGCAACCCATTTTTTTTCCCTGCCGCGGTTGTGGTAAACAACACTGGATTCCTCTTATAGATGTTGATCAGTCGAGCTCGGCAGTTCATGTGGTTCTGTGCCGTCGTGCATTTATTTTGGCTGTTTCGTAAGTCTAAAACGCAAGAAGTGCGAACTGTTATGTGGCCGTTTCGGTAGTACTGCGCGGCAAGTTCGTCACTCCCGACTCGCTGATTATACCGCAGTGGGCCGATGAGTTCAATTTGATCTTAAAATTAAAGCAAAAGCCTTGCGTGTAGGCTGAGACAGTGACGTTACATGGAGTTATTTATACGGGGTGTTTTTTTTTTTTAAGACCATACAGATTTTTTTTAAATATCGCCTGTGGCAGATATCGTAATTGTGCTCTTTGAGCGGAATTACTCGCAGTGACGGACATTATTCGCACAAGAAATCAAAATGCATAATCGACTAATTAAGAAAAATACATTGAATTAACTTTAAAATAGTTACATTACGGCACATATTGCAATTTACCGTATTGCAGCCTGTGAGCTTGCAAGGCGTATCCGCTTCGAACGAATTTTCAGGATGACACCAGTTTCGAGATATGCTCCGTGAAACTTGAGGTAAATATGCACGATTGTTCCACTCACTTTTCTAACAAACCACCGTTTTATACATCGAAGTACAAAAGTAACCGGAACGCCGCGTATTTCGTCGCAGACTTCTGGAATGAACTTATCAAAATTGTGCCATCCTGAAAATGTGTTCCAAGCGGATACGCCATGCGACCTCGCCGGCTACACTTCGTAAATTGCAATGTGTGCCGTAAACCAACTAATAAGAATGTTAATTAGTAAATGTTTGTTCTTTTGTCGATTATGTCGATTTCTCGTGCTAATAATGACCACCTCTGAGTAATCAATGACTACAATTATGCTATTTGCGCAGACAATTTAAACACCTGGTATATGTTACACCGCTGCTTGATGAGACCTCATTCAGTAGAGTTATTTCATACTATTTTCCTTAATTGGCCGCGTAAGATGACTGAACAACATTCACCCCTGTTTTTCAGAAAACTACTTGATGTGCAGCTTTAACCGACGTGTGTTGTCTAAATGTATTCAGAACTTCCCTGTACATTGTAGCAGTAAGGCGTCCGTCAGATATATCTGGAGCATTCTGCTTTGCGAGAAAGCCAACCTAACCATTTTCAGAGCGCCAGATTGCATGCTGGAAAGCTTCTTGCGGCTGATTTTCCTTTGAAAGGAGCATTTTCCATTGGGACACAGCGAGTTAGCTTCTGTTAGCACGTTTCTCCTGGAACAACACCGTTCCGATTCGGTCCGCGGTTAGATTGAGACTCCTACGCGTTCCCGCGGAACCGTGCGTTGGTCTGATATACCACTCCGTCGCGTGTACACCTTGGTTCTCGCGACTTTCTCGCTTCACTCGCCGCCTTCGAGGTGTCGGCGTCTATCCTGCTTTCGGCGGCCCATTTGTCAGCCGGGGGCCCTGCGGCCTCATCGGTCGACGCGTGCTGGAGTTTTTCACTTGGCTTATCCCGCGTTTGGCTATACGACGGGCCGCGCTCACTTTATCCGTTGCCACTCTATTCGTCTTCGTGAAGCCGTTCCCAGAAGAACGCCGTGCGATGTACCGTTAAAGAAAGCAAGAAAGAAAGAAAGAAAGAGAGAGAAACGAATGCTTGCGGAGGGCAAGCGGCAAGGTATACATGACACGCTCAATGTGTGTGTATATATGCGGTACATTGATGGAGGTAGCGACGACTCGCCTTCTTAGTGCTTTCCTTCTTCTCCTTTTTTTTTTTTTTTTTTTTTTGCTCACGCATTCGTATTATACTTCGTCTGCCGCGTGTCGTCTCTCCTATGGCGTATGTTTTACGCGTCAAGGGAGGTGGAAAAGGAAATAAAAAAACACAGTAGGCTTGATGACACGAAAACAGAAAGAACAGCGGGTGCAGATGGAAGGCAGCTGCAGGACGTCGCCGGCAAAGTGTTTCAACGTGACTTAAGATAGCTTTTAGTGCGAAAGCACTAGTATCTATAGCCTATGCCAACTTTGATATCGGCTCTGTCTGTGCGAAGCCTCTTCGTACAGCCCCGCGCCCGCGCGCTTATATAAAAATAAATGTTTCATGCGGTAACAGGAAGCGAATTCTTGGAGCGTAAAGTAATTTACTGTAGCAGTTGGAAAAGGCAGTGTTTTTAGGGTGAAGTTCGGAGGAACGTGGTGGTGGTTGCAGGGTCTTATCTACAGTGCTATAGCTGATGCTGTCGGCTCAGCTGGGATCGGAACGCTCTACGCTGATGCCGAGACCACCAGAAACGCGCGGACTAACGAATAGCGACAACGCCAGGGTTAACGTTGACTAAGGCTAACGGTGCTAGCGTCATATAGTTCGTGCTTAGCCCTGGCTAAACCGTCAGCAATGTTTTTTCACATACGCCCGCACCTGTAATGTGCATGTATATACATACACATGTACGTGTACGCATACAAAGGCACGCCACACTAACATGCGCTCACAAGATACGCATACACGCGCATTTAGTTGACGCACTTAACTGTTATAAACGGGCATCTAGTGTAGGTTTGTGTGCAATGGGGGCCCCGCTGGCGAAAGCGGTTCTATCTGAGCTCGGGGAGCGGCGTTGAGCCAGGGCCGGGCGTTGCGTTGCGTGGCACTCGTGTGTCTGTGGCTGGTATATATCTTTGGCCGTTTTGCCAGTTACGCTGAGATGAATGTGCGGGCCCGCCCTCACGGCTTGCATGCGTGCGTTTGGAGTAACAAACGACTTTTGAGCCTGCTCTTCAGGCGTGCCTGCACTCCCCACGCCTCCGGCCCTCACATTAGACCAGGAGGAGGGGAGGCCTGGTTTGTCGCGATGCGGGCGGCCGTGCGTACACGTTGGGCGCATTTTTTTTTTTATCCGGGTGCTCACGAGTCTTGCGTACTGCCGTCCCCAAACCGTTGTTGAACCTCAGGCGTTCCGTTAGTGTGAGCTACTAACTTTGGCCGCGTGCCGCTGCATTCATATATATATATATATATATATATATATATATATATAGGAAGACATAGATAGATAAATAGATAGATAGATATTGGGCGCTCTTGTACCGAGCTTTGGCGAATGTTGTAGAACCCCGAGTAGCCAAAATTAGTCCGAAGCTCTCCGGGGCCCTCCGTTGCGGCGTCTCTTGCAATTTCTCTCATGCTTTAGGAGGTTAAAATCAATTAAGTATTTTTGCTTTTAATACAAGCTTTCTTGAAGTATCGACGTTACGACCATTATTTGCTCTCGTTGTATTTATCTGCAGTAAATGAACAACAAGCCATCATATATATATACCTTGCAGATCTATCGCTCAATTTTTTTTTCTTTTGCATGAACATGAATCGCGAGCAGCCTCTCAAGAAGAGAAACATACCGCACTCTGTGTCACGCGGACACGGACACTGCGTGGACGTGTGCGAGTCGGCGCCCAATGTCCAGGGAATAACGATTCACGCTTCAGCCGAACCCAGAAAGAAGTTATTCCGACACCCCTTATCTTTTAGGGGCGAAGCACCTTAGGGCCGAGCCTTGTCCCTCCCTCGTCGTCCGTAGCGCTGGTTTGCATGGAGTGCGCTAGAGGCGCTGCGGTCGTTCCCAACGCGCGCTCTTTCTCTCTTCAGCCATGGATGATAACGGTCGCTTCTGATAACGGCGCACCCGCTATGGATGAAAAGGCGAGAGTGGCTGGCTCAACTGCAAGCGGAGTCGAGGGCTCGCAAAGCTGCTGCAGCACGGCGACGCAGACAACAAGCGGACCCGGAGTCTAGGGTGCGGGAAGCTGCAGCAAAACGGCAACGCCGGCAAGCGGACCCGGATCTGAGGGCTCGCGAAGCTGCAGCAGCACGGCAACGCCAGAATGCGGACCCGGAGCTTACAGTTACGGAGTTAACACAGGGCTGGCTGCTGTGTTGCACACGCGCGCATGCCCCCCCCCCCCCCCCCCCCTCCACCGCCCCCTCCCTCTCTTCCTACCTCTCTCACACTCACTCTCTCTCTGTCACACACGCATGTGCGCACACACCGTTAAAGTGATGCAAAGTAGATATGATCTGGTTGAAGTGTGCAGCAACTCTGAATTGCAACAGGTGCGGGCAGTTTGTAAAAATGCTTATTCAGCAGACCACGAACGAAGGAGGGAGAAACGAATCGGGCAAAAAAATATCAATTCGGCTCGTGCCTTTTTCCTGCGGACATCCGTTAGCTGTATTGCGCGATCCGCTTGGCTGAAGGCGTGGAGGAGGGGGGGTCGTACGCTTGGCGCGTTTCTTGCACGACAGTGTTTGGAAAGTGCACTGCTGGGTGCGCAAATGATATGTTTGGACCCTCTGGAAGACCCGTGCAGTCTTCACTCCATTTCCATCTGCTGTCTCTAGCTTTTTTTCTCTCTCTCTCTCTCTCTCTCTGTCTCTTTCGCCCGTCCGTTTCGCAGAAAATTTTAACATCCCGTAATTTCACGATTGCTTCTCGAGCGTCCCTGTAGCTTCTGTGACGGGCAAGAACAAGTACGGCGCAGCGCCCGGCAAAGCTTGCAGATTTTTGTCGCCACGAGGAGCGGTTGGAGCCGTGTCGCACGCTCATTTGGGTGATCATCCATCACCTGGAGGGCTGTCGACTGCGCGCGCGAACACACACACACACACACACACACACACACACACACACACACACACACACACACACACACACACACACACACACACACACACACACACACACACACACACACACGCACACACACACGACACACACTGATGAGAGAGAGAGAGAGAGAGAAACAAAGCAATAAATAAAGCAATCGATGGAAATGTATAAGAGGGGAAAAATACGAAAACAAACAAACAAAAAGAAACGGCGCTTTGAAGTTTTGAGGCGATGTGTTTTACTTAGTCAACTTCTGAGTTTTGCAAGTCGCCGTTTGAACGTTCCGCTTGTGTCACTCATTTTGGTAGCTTCAAAAAAAAAAAAAAAAGGGGAGGGGGGAGGGAAGAAAGAATTTAAAAGAGCCTCAAGGCGAGACGAATAAGGCTTGCCTCTGGAGCGCCTGTTCGACCCGGCTGCATCTTTCTTCTTTTGGCTCGCGTTCGCGTCTCCCGCTGGTGTCGCTGCGGGGTTGCAGCGCGCGTTGCGTAAGCGTGCGCATGCGCCCTGTCGCAGCTCGTGTCACGCCTTGTCGTCTTCGCGACCGAACGAAGGGGCGTCACCTGTCTTTTGCGTCTCGGCGATGTGTTAATCTGGGCAGGCACGGTGCCGTACTCGTGAAGGTCGGCTGTACCGTGTAATTCGCGTTGTAAGACTGAAGGGTGTGCGTTCGTAACGCGCACGGTCTCTATGCGTGGACGGGCGTGCCGTAATGTGGCGAGTCATTGGACAGTTTTATTTTGGCGGTAAACTTATTAACGTTCGTGCATTACCGGGCTACTAGTTTCGCTACTGTGGTTTGTTATGCAGTAGCATAACGGTAGCAAATACTGGCAGTGACATCTTGTGGCGTTTTGTACAACTACAATGTGTTTGAAAATGTTTTGTGTCGCGTCAGTGTTATGTACACGCAAAATTGCCGCGAGTTTTGCGTGTGTTCGCGGGCTTCTTTCACGCTGGGAAAAACACTTTTATGTTGCGCGTATTGAGCAGCAGAAAGCTGTGTCGGGAGTTTTTCGTGTTGCTCTATAATTTTCGCCTTGACACTTTTCATCTGACAAGTTTATATTTGACAAGTTGATTAATTAATTCAGACTACGTACTAAGGCGGAATGCAAAAAATAATATGAACATCTTCAAGCGACGGCAAACACCATTACCTTGGTTCTGTCCAGCTACTTGGCATTTGCATATTTTTAAAATTTGGTGCATGATAGTTGGGACAGCCTGTATTTTGAAGCAGAACTTGACTGATGTGGTCGACAGCTGGGATGCGTTAATGTTCTAGAAGTTGCACCTATAATAAGAATGCTTGATCGAAACCTGGTATTTATCTTCTTCTCACGCATAAGTTCAACATATAAGTACTCTTTACAGAAACGTATAATATACTGTACACTTGCTGCTGTAGATGAATGCGGTGATACTAGAATACGAACACGGGAACAACAGCTCTGGTTGCGGCACCCTGTTTCGACGTGACGTGCCATAATGCGCTAGAAGATTTCATAAATGCTGGTAGAGCTTTCCTAAGATTCGAAGTACCTTCGTATTGATTGTGTCGTTGCTTACACGCCCATCATCATCAGCTTGTAGTACCTTCGTATTGATTGTGTCGTTGCTTATACGCCCATCATCATCAGCTTGTATTTTTGTCCACTGCAGGACGAAAGCCTCTCCCTGCGATCTCCAATTACCCCTGTCTTGCGCTAGCTGATTCCAACTTGCGCCTCCAAATTTCCTAACTTAATCACCCCACCTAGTTTTTCCGCCGTCCTCGACTGCGCTTCTCATCTCTTGGCACCCATTCTGTTACTCTAATACGCCCATATCAGGATATGAGCTGAACACCATATGTCATTACATTATAGGTCCTGCGATGTCGGCAACAATGCTGCCGTTCGATTGCGTGTGACTTCCAGTACCTCCAGCATTCCGATGTATGCGTACGCCATACGTCACACGGGTTAAGATTGAATTGTTTTTGCTCGTTGTTCAATAACTGCGACAGTGTGGGAAGTTTGGCTACTCAGGAGCCCGCCGTCTGGAAACTTTCACAATCGCTCAAAAGCTTTCACGATCGCTCGAAGTGAACGAAACACACTACACGCATACTCAACAAACATACTAAGAACTCGGCGTAGCGTTACAAATCTAATCAAATCATGTGTAATGCAGCGCCACGACAAGCAAGGGTAGCCTCTGCTCATGTTCAAGTAGTTCAGCTCACAGCGAAGGGAATCGATGGTCATTATATCGGCTTATATCAAGGATATAAGCCGATACGCCATGGACAGCCATGAAAGGCTATGGACAGTGCCGTATCATTCTTAACATGAACGCAGGACAGCGTCTACTGTAATTAAAATTGCTCCTCCTTTATTGGCAGAGCATTCGTGCCTACATGTTTTCGTTTGTTTCATTTCACTTTGTGAGGGAAGACATTGGCGCAAGCTTCCATTCATACTTCAATGTGCGTCGTGCCGTTTTGTCCGGCCAATATTACTCTCACGCTGCTGAATAACGTGCCACTATCATTTATGTCGTCTTAATTCGACCCCTTTGTTGCAATGCGCAAGCTGTCGTCGGTGCTTTTGTGTGTGCTTCCGCGCGACGTTGTACGCCCTCCTCTTTCTCTTTTCTCTGGCAACTTTATAGCGCCGGCTGCGTTTTCTCGCCGTTCGCGAGTTCGTTAATTTCTATTGTGTCGCGCGCGAAGCATGCTCGTGTAACTCTTGTCTATATAAGAGGCTGTTTCGCGAGGCTTATTCAGCATGATCGCTCGCGTTTTATGTACGCGGCTCTTGTCACACGAAGCCTGCTTTGTTTGTGAGGGTGTATCTTTTGTTGTTGTTTTTTTCTCCTCGCTTTCTCGAACGTTCACATTCTCGCACAAAGTAGTTAGAATAGGCACGTCTTTTGCAAACATTTCGTATAGGAGGCGCGCTAGTCGGTACCTGAAACCTGCGAAATAAAAAAAGCCCGGCTTTGTGTTTAAGCAGAACGTGATTGGTTCCTGAATATACTCTCGCTGGTGGCTGCACAATGACGAGCTCGTGCCGGCGCTGACGCGCATTGGTTGTACTTTTGTCGTTTACTTTCCTCAGATATAACCTGCCCCGAAATCGTGAATTGAATCGTCGCTACAGTGGCGACTGTCGCGGTTTAACGTCGCAAGGCGAACACTCGGGACTCTGACAGACGCCGCTGTGCGGCACTCCGCGGATGAATAATAATTTCGACCACTCGGAGTTCTTTAACGTATACACCTAAATCTATAGCCACACGAGCGTTTATTGCGTTCCGCCTCCCTCGAAATGGGGCCGACGCAGCCTTCAATCGAACCCGCGACCTCGTACCCAGCAGCAGGTCTATAGTGCCAACCCGCCGCGGTTGCTCAGTGGCTATGGTGTTGGACTGCTGAGCACGAGGTCGCGGGATCGAATCCCGGCCACGGCGGCCGCATTTCGATGGGGGCGAAATGCGAAAACACCCGTGTACTTAGATTTAGGTGCACGTTAAAGAACCCCAGGTGGTCCAAATTTCCGGAGTCCCCCACTACGGCGTGCCTCATAATCAGAACTGGTTTTGGCACGTAAAACCCCATAATTTAATTTTTTTTTAGGTCTATAGTGCCGCAGCCATCAGTGAGATGTAACTTGGGCGCTGAACGCAGATCGGCTAGCGCGCACAACGCTAGCAGGATATTGCAGAGCGGATCTCGCAACAACCGCAAACATGTTAGGTGAGCATGCTCGGGTGTTTGTGTGCCTGCGTGCGTGCGTGCGTGTGCGTGTGTGTGTGTTCTCTTTAGTAACTATCCGCGTCGTTTGGCGCTTACACTCGGAACGTTTTACGGCACCTCTACAGCGGCGTATAGAGCGCTGCTCCCGCCATACCGGGTCTATATCGAACGGCTGGAAGATAAAAACGTCGCAGTCGTGCGAGCACGCATGCATCACGTGGGCACTTGCAGCGCGTGCACTGTTGCCGGCAGCCCCTCCCCCCTGGTAATAACCCTGATGGCCCACCGTCACACATCTATTGCCGTCCTCCGCTCGTCGTCGTAGGCCCGCGCCTTGACTGCGCAGCCCCTTGCCACGATGAGCGCTGCCTTTCTTTTATGACGACGACGCGAGCGTTATGCTCGCTCGCGTAAGACACGGGCGGTGGAACCTATCAGGATGATGGGGTTTGGAGACGCGTTCGTGGCAGTGTACCGTGTTTTCTCCCGTTCGATATCCACCGCGATGCGTCTTTTAGGCTTCCCTGTCTTTCTTTCTTTCTTTTTTGGTCGTTGCCTTATTATTATTTTTTTTTCATTGGCCCGGTCATCTGCGTTCACGTCATTGCTCATTCATTTTTGTGCTCATGGCGCGCTTCGTAGAAAAGTTGTGTATCCGAGAAATAGTGGGCAGGCATGTGGTTTAATTTGTTTTTCACCATTTGCGCCTGAACCCCCCCCCCCCCCCCCCCCCGCACACACACACACACAAAAAAAAAAAAAAAAGTCTGCGCCTATGCGTGCTTTGACACTGGGTGAGGTTATGTTGGGTTTCGATCCTTGAGCATCGCTGTCTCGTCCGGCGTATAGGTGGCGCCCCCGGCGTTGTATTGGCGCACTATCTTTCATACCTTGAAGTTCCTCGTCTTGCTTTTGTGTTCTGTCTCTCTCCCTCTCTCTCTTTACGTCTGCAGTTGTACTGACCACACTCCGATGCATGGGTCAATTTTGCTTTTGTTTGTTTGACTACTTTAGTGTGCTCGCTTTTTCTCTGTGCACGTGTTTCGTGGATAGAGAGAGAGCGAGCGAGCTCTTTATTGAAATACAACGAATTGTGTCGGCGTATAAATAGGCGCCTACATGTACTCTGCATAGGAAAGGCGATCTGCGCCAGAAAGGCCCTAGGCGGATGAGTGCGAAGGGTAGGGAGAGAGAGAGAGAGAGAGAGAGAGAGAGAGAGAGAGAGAGACAATGATCATGGTACTTATAGGTGAGACAAGTGATCGGTGTTCATATAAGCATTCTAGAGCTTGTCAATTGAGCCGAGGTCTTTCAACAAAATGTGTTCCGCAGTTTCTAACGCGCCACAGATATCGCCATACGGCTTGGTCGTCAGTCCAAGGTGGTGAATACGGCATTCAGACGAAGTCAAAGATGTGTAGTCCCAAGGTGACGGGGAAGCCGATGTGTAAGTCTGGACTTAAGGACGGGGTCTAATGAGTGGAGAAAGGCAGGTTGAAGCGATATATACCACAGGCGATTCGTTTCCGCGCGGACATATTTCCTTGCCATTGCTGATGTGCATCGGACTTTGTCAAATATATTTGCCGGTGATTTCCAAAATGCAGGCCTCTGCGGGCGTCTACGTGTTTGTTTTTTTCTCCAGCATATGCCGCAGTGTCCGGGAACCCACTGAAATACGATAATTTGGCCAGCGACAGTGGCCTTACGATGAAAGGGTGTGTTTACTCCAGATGGCGTTTCTTATTATGGCGTGCACGGCGTGTCGCAACGTTGGTATCACTCGTGAGATAGTTTGGCTAATGAGGAGCTGTTTGGGCGTGCAGTACGTTGAGGTAATTGTGAGTAAGACCACGACAAATGTTTTATGCACCTCGCTCGCAGCGGCCCTGCTCCGACCATGACAGGTGAAACTAACTAGTCTCTTTCATCTTCCTTTCTCCGCGCAGCCTTTAATAAACATAAAAAGGCCAGCTTGACATTGGCCTAAAGCACTTCGTAACGCTTACATCATAACGCCTGGTCATAAATATTCATACAGTTGTCTCGCCCAAAGAGTAAATGGTTGCTGTGACGTTGTCTGAGAAGGCATCGCATACAGTTACGCAGCGTTCACGTGACATCTTCTGGCTGCGTCCAGTGTGTGCGTGACAGCGTGCCGAGTTGGTCAACTCGTAACGCGAATTTATTACGCTAATTTCGTTCCCGTTCGCCGCCATTACTGGAACTCTCGGCTTGTACCTTTGCACTGTCGCGCGCGAATAAGAAAGCGGATGAAAAGGCCAGTAATAAAACCGAGACGGGAGACCTTCGCTGGACGAAAACAAAGCTGGAAGCGTCTCCTGGCGCCAGCTGCCTATTTGCTTCGTCGTGGTTCCCAGCTCGCGCCCTCCTCGTTGCCACTGCGTCGCGCTGCATCGCTAAATCCGTACAGTGGGGTGCGAGCTGGAGCCTTGCTTCAACCACTAATGGGCGCAAACCTGTATCGAAACACCGTTTTGGTAAACTGCTTATATTAAATACTGCGAACGTCCGCGGCTGCTCGTCGTCTGCTCCTGACAAAGGAGAGCAGACGACTCCTAATTGTCACGCTAATTTCCATGAAGCTGAACAAGACAGACAATCGCAGGAAGATGGAGACTTGAAATAGTCAAAAGTGGTCGAACAAGGGATGTTGCATGGAGCCTTCACCGACATCCGCTGTTCCAGCACTATTGATAACTTCTATTAAAATATGCACATGTTCACATATTCGAGCGAGTGTTTCCAAGCATATAGTTAGTTATGCAAAGGGGAGGATGGAGGTTTCACCGCGTACGCGAACGAACACGGGGTAACTGCCAAGTGGAAGTTCGTGTTTGCCTTCGTGCATTCGCGTCTCGTTGGTTATGAGATTGAACATCAGGTAGAACCAAAAGGAGCTTTTACGGTATTTGAACGCACAAGAAGTAATTTCCTTCTTAGTTAAGTGCAGCTGAATGCGGAGTTTCATCATTCTGCATTCGTCATTCATCATGGGTATAAAATACTTTACAAACTGTACTTACACGCATACTGTATGGACTGCTGGCCTTACATCTTTAATTACTCATCGCTTTAATGGTGTCTGTAGTTTGTGTGCTGAGAAAAAAATTGATATAGTAGCATATAAGACTTCAAATACGTAAGGTAATCTGCAGGTTAACTAAGATTTTTCTTGAAAGAGAAGACTGTGCGGACTCCTCGTAGCTTCAACCTTGCTGCATGCTTTTACAAAAGCGTACATCGTTCTTCTCCCGCTGGCACGCTTTGCAGGTTCTTCTAAATGCCGCGTAATGTGCCCAAGGCTTCGCGTTTGCTCCTCGGGACGGTTTAACTCTCCCGTGTGAAACAGATGCGTCCGTGGGATAATGTAAAAGTTACTTCCTCTTTCTCTCGCGAGAGCGACGTACGTGCGAGTGGTCTTTCGAGTTTCAAGCCGGCGACTTGGGCTGGACGAGAGCGTCCTCGTGCGCGCCGCTGTACGCGTGCGCCTGACCTTGCTCGTCTGTCCAGCCGGTGCATATCCTCCGAGATCTGGGAGGCAAAGATAAAGTGGTTTGAATGAAGCCTTAATGACGAAATTTCGGAAAATCTACGTAAGATCTCTGCCGATATGAAAGGAACCCCGGATCTTTGTTGAAAGCCGGTAATTTTTCTTGTGGGTGCTTGTAACGAGGAGCAGTTCCACGATCGGGATTCTTCAACATGAGAAAAACGTAACAAATGGCAGTGCGTGAGGTTCTGACGCGAACGTTTGCGGAATCGTTGTTTGAACATTGATAAAAGCGTTTCCCTTTCATGACGGTGCAGAGCGTACAACCCGTTGCTCTCCTGCTGGCCGAATCGCCGTATGCTTGCAGCTGCCACAGACGTTATAGCACCCACTAGCGTTTCCTCTAGTAATAATTTTTGTCGGCAACACGTCATACTACCGTGGCCCCCGAGATCGCGCGCGTTCGCGGGTGATCTTGGAGGCTGCACATAAGTTGGTTATGTAAATGCGCACTCAGTGTCAGTACTCGTGGCGCCGTATAGGTGGAACGTAAATCGGGACCTTTAAATAGTTCGCAGGTCGTAACGCATCAGACACCCTAGTATTGTTCCAGTGACAATGGTTGGCCCTCGCGTGCGGCACAGTTGGGCTAATGTGCGAACAACGCCGCGTACTGTGCCTCGCTCGAGAAGTTCCACGCGATGCGCGTAATATCGTATGCGTGAAGGACGCGTTTAACTTAGCGTTTATACAGTCGGACCCGGATATAACGAATTATTGTGTATATCGAGCAGCTGTGAAATCCCCTTGAAAATCCCAAGCAAATGTATTGGGCTGGTGCACGTTTACATATAGAACAGCCGTTCGCCAGAAAATTCGATATGTCGAAGAGCTCAAAGTGCACTTTTTGTGCACTTTTTGTGCACTTTGAGTTCTACTGGCACGTGGAGGCGGAGAAGAGAATGCGCAGTCAAGTTAAGCACCGTCGAGCTGTTCGGCTAGCCCGCGTGCCGGAACGTCAACGTTCCTTTCCGATTTTCGTGGCGTCGTCGTGTGGGCTGAGTGCCTATTCGTGAGTTCATTTTCCGCAAGCTATATGACCGCTGCAAGTGTAAAGAAAAGAATCAACTTGCACTTTGCAATGAAGTTGAAAGTTACCCGGCATTTTTTTTTTTTTTTGCTCTTAAATAAAGTGTTTTTTTTTCAAGTTTTTTTTTATGAGTTCCGTGCAGTAACTTAGCGGCCCTCAGACGCACCAATCGGTAAGTCGCTGTTTTCCTCAGGGCCTATTATTTTATGTATCGAATTAGCTATATATCGAACCTATTGGTGAGCCCTTTCAGGGCTCACAAAAATATCCCCCTATATCACCGAAGTGTGCGTAAGCGCCATTGTTCGGAAACAAGAACACGAATAAGCCAATGATTCGTCGGTCTCGCGTTTCTTGCTTGCCAGAGCGGGCGCAGCACATTCGGGAGGAGTAAAGGGAATAAATAAAGAAAAAGAGAAGTACCGCCTGGAATGCTGTGCTCGCTGATGTGACGCCATTTCGAAGGCAGGCTATCTGAAGGCTTCTTTTGTAGGCACTTTTTCTGTGCGGAGCGCCTATTATGGAGGCATGTATTACGCAGCGGAGCAGGCAAATACCACCACGTATTATATATATATATATATATATATATATATATATATATATATATATATATATTATAGTACGTGCGTACTTTCTCAGCGAGAAATGCGCCTTTGATGTCG
Source organism: Dermacentor silvarum (assembly GCF_013339745.2). Taxonomy (NCBI): domain Eukaryota; kingdom Metazoa; phylum Arthropoda; class Arachnida; order Ixodida; family Ixodidae; genus Dermacentor; species Dermacentor silvarum. The sequence goes on from NC_051164.1 coordinate 91,876,327, forward strand.
TTTTTCGTGGCGAGAACAAAAGGGCAGCGCATATACTCCGTTTCACTAGTTCCGTGCAGCACTATGGAAGGTACGGGCCTCTTCGACCAATCAGGAGCGCGAACACGTCTTAAATGTGTCCTTCCGCGCACTGTCGTTTGCTAGCGGCGAGCGCTGCAGCGCGGACTCGGCAGGAGCATCTCCGAAGACTGTTTCCCTTACCAATCTTTCTCGACGTGGTGCAACGCCTACGTTAGTCGTATTTTGGCGACTCATCGCGTCCAAGTGAAATTATTAGCCTTTATTAATATTTTATAAGGTGCGGACGCAGTGTTCTCGCTTTGCGTGCAGAACCGCAGTGCGCATACCTGCCACACATGCCCTCGGCGGCTCGTTGCTCGCGCTCGGCGGCTCACCGTCATTGCGACGCGACGAATGACCTTGCCAGACGTGGCGTAGTAGAGCTTTCGCTCTAAAACGAAGTAAAATCACCGAAAAAAAAAAAAATCGCAGCTCTAACTTGCAGATAAGCCTTCAAGTACACACGTTCGGATTAGACCACTTGTTAAGGCCATTAAGACGAGCAACGGATTCCGAACACTGGCACTACATCTCGCTTCGCAGGAATCTGTGCTCGATGCTCACGTAGCCTTGGATCTGCTGCGCGGAACTACTGAAACAGAGTATAGTGGCCGATTGGATTGGCACACGAGCACTGCAGTATTCTGCGCAGTAAGCGCCGCATCACCACGTGCTGACGCTGCATGCGAGGAAAGAATGCATTTTGAAGGGTCGGGTAGTACGAGAGATGTTGTGGGACTCGGAGAGAGGGAGAGGGAGCTCCTGGAAATTAAATATCGCAAAAAGCCTTGGACGAACGCGCGGGAAAGAACATGGTATGGCGCAAATTGCTCGTGTGCCGTTGTTTTGCTCACTGCCTGTTTCTGCTTACTTCGTTGCGCTGCTTGTTCGTCTGGGAGAGATTATTAGCGCTAACTAGGCCCGTTACGAATACGCCGGAGAGTGTTGACGCGTGCTTTCGCGCGAAACCTTTTGTGCTAACCTGCGCCGGGGCGATATGTTTCGCTCTCTCCTCCTTAAGCGTATAAAGGCTGCAGGAACACGGAGCGTACCGTATTTACTCGAGTATAATCATTCTATACCACAACTTGCCGAACCGTTAAGCCCACGCACGCATTGCGATAATTAAGTGTTGACTAAGCATAGTTTATTCAAATTTCGTGGTTTCTGTTCCAGGTGTGTCATGTTTGCAGTTTAGTCCAATTTCGTCGCGAAGGTGCTGTTGTCCTTGTTCCTTTGAATTGCTCGCTAAAGTTTAACATCGATACCTGGTATGGTACACTCGGCTCGTAATTAGGCAGTTGACTTAACCGAATGAAGAATTAAGCGTCCTGTACTGCCGGCCTCTCTGCATTTTGACTATAACCTCGCTTTTACACTTGTATATTTTCTGGCACTCAATCTGTGGAGCAATCGATTTGGAATTATGTGCGCATACTAGATGTCCATTTGGAAGCGAGAAAACGCGGTATTCATGTGGACCGGTGGAAGCGGCGTATATATATATATATATATATATATATATATATATATATATATATATATATATATATATATATAATAATAGCTTTAAATGGATGGTCGCATTTGCGCACGTATAGCTCACTGGACTCATTATGAAAGCAACGCCTTATTGCTAGCTCGCTCCTCGGCGCAGATGAAACACTTTATCAGCGATTACGCTTGCTTCTTGTACTTACTCCCACGTGACCCTCCGTGATCGTTCCTTCCTCCCTGACTATAGTTTGTGTATTACTTATTTGCACTTTTTTTTTATCCTGTGGGCAATGATGCATCTTAAGATCGACTTTCCAAGTTTTGCGAGCGTTATTTTTATCTCGTTTGCTTGTATGTTTCGATTCGAGATGCAGTGAAATTAGCAGCAAGGCGCGCTGAACGCGAGACCCTGCTATAGGCTAATGCAATAAAGATGCGCTTGAAGTAGCAGACGTGTTGGTTCAGTCGTGAACTCGTTAACGTTAGGTTCAGAGGAGCTACAACTTGCGTTAATTGCCCGACAGATCGGAAAGAGCTCAGTGAACGGAAAGAAACCTGACGAAAACCTGGCGTGCTGTGTCAGACGATAGTGTCTTATGGCCTTGGCGTTGTGCCTACAGCACCTGCACAGTGTTTCACAAACTCCGTTCCTGTATCTTTCACGCACACATAAGCCACGTTTACGTGAACCAGATAAATTCGGGTTGATCGAGTCGGCTTGTCGGGACGAAAGCCGGTGTCGTTGGGTTCATGTAGACGCTAGCGGGTCGGGCCGAGCGAGTGTCGAGTCGAGTTTGGTCAACACACCTGCGAGGAGTGTGGAAACGCCCAACCCGATTGGCGAGAAGCATGCAAACACGGCCGGGTCTGGCCGAGCGAATGTCGAGTCGAGTGGAGTCTTGTCAACACACCTGTGAGGAGTGTGGAAACGCCCAACCCGATTGGCGAGAAGCATGCAAACGCGACCGGGTCGGGCCGAGCGAATGTCGAGTCGAGTCTGTTTAACACACTTGCGAGGAGTGTGGAGACGCCCAACCCGATTGGCGAGAAGCATACAAACGCGGCCGAGTCGGGCTGGGCCAGCTCGACTAGCGACTCGACCCGACCCGCTCGCGTCGAGTTCACGAGCGGACTTACAAGCACGAATCGAAGAAATAAATGAGCATGCAATCAGCGAAGTAAATCCACAGTGCTTTGTTGCACGCACAGCAGTAAGACAAGCGGAGCGGGTGCTTTAACAGAATGCCTAGCGGAGAGCTGGTAGTGTTGGATGTAGCGTAAAATGTATATTTAGCGACTGCTGCGCATCTTCCGTGAACGTTTCCTGGAAGTGTGTAATGTCCTCTGGGCGCGCGTTTCCAAAGAGAACTAAAGAAGTGGCAGCAGAGAAAGTATAACACTACAGTACCCTCCCAGAGCTCTACGATTGGTTTCGTTGTATACGTATACGAAAAAGGTAGGTGCTGCAATTGATACTTGTCGCCGGTTCTCTGAAATGACGCGGTCGCTATGTCTGTACCAAGAAGAACGGCCCGTATTGCGAAACCTTCGCGAGAGCTACCATTGTTATGCGAAGGAAATGGTGCGACCGCTCGTTAAAACGTATAGCATGGCCGGCGTCGGGTTCTATCTAATCCCTTTACACCCCGTTTGAAATCTAGCAAAGCTTGTTGTTCGCCGAGTTGGCGCTGAAATGACATGGTATAGCCATGCGAAGAATACAGGGCGCGAAGAAAAAACGTTATCACGATAAACGGCTCGTTTGAAAGTTCTATCAATTTACCTAGAAAAGCCCCGCAGAACGGGTCCCAATCGACAATAATCGTAACCGCGTTGCAAGTATCCAGCACAATGTTTCGATTCTAAGTGACATGTGCCGCACAAGCGCATGCATACATGGCCGACAGTGACCCACCACGTGCTCGCGGCTCTACATATACACAAGGTATACTGTTTGCAGTGAGTAACACTATATGTACCGCGCAAACTTGAGTGTTTTAGGTTGGTTACGTCGACTTAATGTCTCCTGGTAGAAGGCGAGTCTGATGTAAAACTACATTATTTGTGCAAAAGAAAAAAAAAAAAGCAAGCAAGGAGAAGAAAGGCAGGGTGGTCAACAAAACTGTCACTGCGTTAATAGGTGTGTCCAACAGCGGTACTGATGATTACTGTGATGTTTCGTCTCAGAACGCGTTCCGAGGCTTCTAGATTAGCGTAACATGTCACAATCACGGCAGTGACGGGGAGTGTTCTGTAGCGCCATCTCGTGGAACATGCTTATGACAAGAAGCTAGGGTCGCAGTAATACAGCATCTCTATAGCAGTTCCATCACATTCGCGTGTTGCGTTAGTGGTTTGAGCGACGCTTCGCCTATACGTTATCACCAGCGTCGGCCGGTCGTGAGCGGCAGACTAGGAATCAATAGGCTATATATCGAAAGGCATCATTGCTCTATACCTATCCAGGGGGCTTATTCTCTCCATGGGCACTTGTCACATTCCCCCGTATTGTCAAAGTCACCTGACAATATTATCGGCTCTTATTGGCTCACATGGCTGCGCTACACTCGCCACGATTCGCTCAAAAGTAACGCAAACATGACTGAAATTCGAGAATTTGGCGCAATTTCCGTCGCCGGAATAGCAGCCCAGATAGTGCACGTTCGAGAGCCTCGCCACGCCATATAGATACCCCCTTTCTCCCGTGCAGGGTAGCAAACCGGACGTGCTTCTGGTTAACCTCCCTGCCTTTCCTCTCTTCTATTTCTCTCTCTCTCTCTCTCTCTTCTAACAGTATACGCTATAGTAAAATCCGATTTTACGAAAGTTTCGATATAACGAGGTGATTTCGATTCCCCGATGCATATCCATTGAGCACAATGCGTTGAAAGCCTCGAAGCAGCAAAACGAACTCAACATCTCGCCCAATTTAAGGTTTTGGGAAATATGGATAAAATGCAGGTATATGCCATATTTCTGGTCACGGACACCGTTGAACTGCTTAGGGTTTGTCATTTCTATGCATAAGTTCCATGAATACATACGGAGAAAATAATGAATGACATTCTTTTTCTATAGTAAATGTATTGTTACGAATCTGTTAAGTGCTTTTGATTTAACGAAGTTCTCGATGTAACGAAGTAATATCAGGTCCCATCGACTTAGTTAAGCAGAAGTCTTGGCTGTAGCTGCGAACTCTCAAGGTCAGCCATCGGAGAGTGCGCGTCTTGGTGTGCTGACATAAGATTCTTCCGGTGTTTCATCACGTGAAACGGCGCGTCGCTAGCGATGGCGCGGATCCCGGATTCCGGGATTTCCGCCTATCGTGTATCGACGAGGCAGGCGAAGCCGAAGCGGATTGTCGGAGACTTCGGAAAAGGTAGTTGCCTCCCCGAGTGTGTACGTGTGTTTGTGTGTGCGCGCGGTGAAGCGAGACTTCGCTTCCTGCAATTAGTGTGTATAGCTATTAGCTGGCACGCTCGTTGAGCGCCGCTCGCCGTGAGCCGATCTCTTTAATCCGATTCGTCAAGAGTCCCGGATGGAAGACGCTTGGTCGTCTCCGTGTATGTGTGTGTGGGTAACTGAGCAGACCTCGTCCTACAAGGTAGGCCTTGCGTCGACCGAAAGGAACATCGATGGGGAGAGGAGGAGGACTAGTGCTTCTGAGTTGTTCCTGTAACTCGGTTTATAGACTCCCGACTACGTCGCGTACGAGCGGAGAAGCGGATCGCTCAGAAATGTCGGCGCGGCTTACGTGCCTACATCGTTGCTAGGATTAGTTGCTAAGTTACAAAAGTAACTCTGTTTTCACGTGATAAGTCTTTTTGCTGTTTGCATGCAGGACTCCGTGGACACATCCGCTAAACACAAGTTAAATTTAGCGGGCGAGGGAACAAAGAAACGAAAAAGAAGAAAATACGTTTAGTCCACAATGGTTCCTTTATACAGGGCGAGGCCTAGCTCGCTGGGTTCCAATATTATATAGTGCGACTGATCGACGTGTTGTGTTGTCGTTCCCCTAGTGTTTCTTTTTTCTTTTTTTTTTTTTCAGACCACTAATCCTTAGCAACTCGCCCACCTTTCTGCAGTTCTCCACTAATGAGCTCTTTAAGACGATTCTCTAATCTTTGACCTCTGGTACCATAAACGGTATGTCTTTAAGTAAGAAAGCCGAACTAGTTGCGCACTCTAACCGGCTTATAAAGTGTCAGTGGATAGGTGTGCGCACGCGTTGTGGACGTGTTTTGTAATTCGGTCTATGCTATGTCTCGTGTATAGATCACACACACACCTGCATTGTGTGTGTGTGTGTGTGTGTGTGTGTGTGTGTGTGTGTGTGTGTGTGTGTGTGTGTGTGTGTGTGTGTGTGTGTGTGTGTGTGTGTGTGTGTGTGTGTGTGTGTGTGTGTGTGTGTGTGTGTGTGTGTGTGTGTGTGTGTAATGTTGACCCACTCATGTAGTACACGCGTGCACAGCCTACACAAGTAACAAGCATAAGGAGACACCAAGTATATAGACTGTCTGGTGATCAGGCCAGTGTCCCGACAAGACACTATAGTCATTTTAGCAAAATGCACCTCAGCACCCCACACACCGAGAGAGCCTCTCCACGCCTATAGATGCCGCGAGGGATCAGTGACCGCGACCGAGTCTCGGCTTGCAAAGCGGCGCAAGGAGCCCGAGTTTCGGTCCGCTCGGAGCATGTTGCATGCTGTGCGCTATAACCACTCTCAATGTTGACTGTGTTTGCCGCCGCACTATTTTACTGTTTCTTTCCGTTTGTCTCGTCTCGCCGTCGCGCCCCCACCGTCTCTCTTCTCACTCGAATAACTGCGTTACTACCACACCGCGAGTCGAGCAAAGCAAACACGCCGTGTGGCGCCAGCGTACGCACCACCGCGGCTGATAGGACGGGACGACGACGTTGCGGCAACGTCCTCGACGTCGTAGCGTGTGTGTGTGGGGGGTGCTCCTGCTGGAGGACGCTTTCTGCGGTGTTTGCCGCGAGGCGCCAACGCCCCTTTCTCTCAGTCGCAGGGTTGACGGTCTCTCGAGGAGGGCCGCGCCCTCCTCGTACGCTTTCTCGCTTCCTTTCTCTGAGGCACCGACTCTGGCCTGCGCTAGTATTCCCGTATCAGTTGTAGAGAAAGTACTTGAAACGTCGTCGTTGTCACACCTTTTTTTTTTTTCTTCCGCCCTAAAAGAGCGCCAGCTCGTATAAGACTGTCATGGTTATCCAGGACTGGACCCTTGAGGTGTTATCGAAACGCGTGTACTCTGCAGGCTCCCGCGGGCGTATCTTAGGCCAACAGAGGCGACAGCAATTCCTCAGTGAAAGTGAGAGGGCTTTGACAGTTTACAACCGTCCATTTGGCTTTCTGCGCTGCTGAAGCTGCGATAAAGAGAAACGCCGAATCAGTTTTGACTTGTACGATATCCCATCGGAGGTTGATCTTACACCTGTCCGCCTAGCGGAATTCGCTGTCTGGCCTGAAACCTTATATGCGTTTTAAAGTGCTGAAGACTTGGCAAGAGCTGTAGCTTCTGACTTGACGCGTGTTTGAAGCGGTAGCATTGACAGAGGGCCTCCCATCGCACGGCTTGAGCAACAGCCACGATGACGTAAGCTGTGCCCTTGTAACTTTCGACAAAGACTGTACGTTGACGTTGATGTAGACATATGGACATATTGACATTCCATGAAAAGCTGAGAGAGATGGTTTTTAGCGGAAGCTGAACTCGGTGGTCTCCAGCTAGGCCTCGCATACCGGTACATATGCTAATTTGACAGAAGGTGTAGGCTCAACGGGCAGGACCGGCTTATTCGTGCTATCGATATGAAGACTGCTAGTCTCCAGGGTAAGTGCTCAAAGCGTTTTTGTCGACCGAATCGCAAAGCCAGCAGACGTTGCTTAAAAAACACCACTTTTCACGTGCAGTTCCTTGACCTCGTTATCAAACGCCGTCCGCTGACCTTGACATCTGGCCAGTGATGTGGCTGGCATGAGTGGAGAGGGAGAAAGTCGATACGCATGCGCATACGGACCGGAACACCGCTAGTGGGGGGGAGGGGGAGGCAAAACTATGCGGGCTCAGCTTCGAGTATGGAAAGCTGACACCGCTCCTCTTTTCCAGAAGTCGCCACGCCCACGCAGAGGCGTCGTCGTTCGCCCTCTTGTAGACTTCCCGTGTGTGTGTGTGTGTGTGTGTGTGTGTGTGTGTGTGTGTGTGTGTGTGTGTGTGTGTGTGTGTGTGTGTGTGTGTGTGTGTGTGTGTGTGTGTGTGTGTGTGTGTGTGTGTGTGTGTGTGTGTGTGTGTGTGTGTGTGTGTGTGTGTGTGTGTGTGTGTGTGTGTGTACCGACTCGCACTTGCGACTCTGCGTGCGATATCTATGTTGACGATGCTGAACGTTTGTCCGCGGCGTCACAACTCTACGCGAAGGCATGTCGTTTCTTCATCACTTCGGTCACTCGTCATAGCCGTTTCTTGCTTGCGTTAAATACTGCTTGCGTTAAACCTGCTTGCGTTAAATACTGACACGGCATCCTTCGCGCGCCGCATCGATCTGACCAGTTTGTGCGTCCTCGCTGTTCATGTTGTCGTGTGTGTGTGTGTGTGTGTGAGAGAGAGAGAGGTTGGTCTGGCGGGTGAGTGTTTCTTCTACCGGTGGACGTGCGCCGGAAATAGTCGCGGCAATCGCGTTATCTGTCCTACTCGTCTTTCTCGAGTGCCACGGCGGTCGATTAGCAGGCGAACGGATACGGGCTGACCGTGACACGTCAGCCCCGAGATGATAAACTTTGAAACACCCGGGAGGTGCCGGCTCCCGTGTACTGGGCAGTTGCGAGGCCAGTTCCCACAGAGGCAGCTAGTGGGCGCTGTAAACGAACACTCGTTCGTTCTCAGCACATCCTCATAGAATGCCACGGGATCCACCCAGCGAGAACCGTAGGTAACGTGCAACTCCCCGAAGCGCTTGGGTTTAAAGTGGAAGGAAACATAAACAGATCAGCCGTAGAGATGAGCAAGAGACGATTAGAGTACTGGTGGGAAAAAAAGCAGGGAAAAGATGGATACGACATCTCTTAAAATCATAGGCAGCGGTACAAGGTAAATTTTTGAAAAAGAAAAATAATGAGAGGTATACAAAAATGCTAAATAAAGAACATGTATAGTATACCTTATTAAATCAAGCAGGCTAGGTGACTATTTGTCGCCGCCCCGTTTCAAAGGGGATGCCAATAAATCATCATCATCATATCGCACGTGCAAACCGGCACGTTGCGTTCTGCTGAGCCACGCGGCTGGCCTGCAGTATTTCGTTGGCCGTCTGTGTGTTAACAGCTTGCAGTCTTCTGGATTTCTGGAATGGAAAATAAAATCTCTCATTCGGAGGATTAACGAGACGCGGGCGAGTAAGCATCAACGAGAACACCTCTCTTGTTCGATGTTCGCATGCAAGTATATACCGTGTCAAAATTTTCTCCTTCGGAAGATCCACTGTTTAGCGTTCCTTCTTGTATTTTCAAGCCCGGTTGGGATGCTCAGTCGCGTTGGATATTTCGTGACGTTTGCTGCGTGGCCTCTTGGATCTGTCCTCTTATTTAAGCATTCGCTCGGGCCGCCTGAGGCGAGAGATGCTCAGCTTCCTCTCGGATGAGAGCTCTTCTTCCTGGAAGAGCGTGAATTTATCTGCCACTGTTCATGCGCTTGTGATTGGCCACAGAACGGGCGAGTTCATCTATAGCGTTTCTCCCAGAGTGGCGATAAAAGCCAATTTCTGGTAATCTTCCTGGTTCTCCCTTTCCAATGTCCTTTTGATGTTATATGTAATGTTCTCGACATACGTACTTAAATAGTGTCTCTTTAAGTAGTGTGGTACTTGTGTATTATCTGTGTGCGTAGTCTTGTACATACGTTTACTTTCGTCACTTCTTGTACATAGTGTAAATACACTTTTTCTAAACAGTAAGTCAACGGCGCAAACGTTGAAAGGTTCGCGAGTTTCACGACATCCGCTGCGTGGCTGCGAACTTTGTGACGGTGCCCAAACGCGATGCGGCCTCGTTAAGGCCCCAAAGGATGTTATGAATGCCGGCCAGTGACAGGCGTAGTCGCAGAAACTTAAGTCATCGGCCAGTTTGTATGTGCTCACCTAAATCAAAACGAATGAAGAAGATGCATGGACTAGGATAATGAGAGCACACAGGTTGGCTCGTGGTTGTCCTGTGCGCGAGTCCAAAGTCGCCCTGTATATATGCTCTTTATTACCGCTGGACGCATTTGCCTGCCATGACTCATGCCCAGTATATTGTCCTGCATTGGACTCTCATTTAAGGCGTGCTTGGTTCTCACTGGGCGTCATTGCAAGGCCAGTGGTTGCCTCCCTCTCACTTCTTGCTGAGCTCGGCTGCAAGGGCACTACGTTCCTACTGGACGCAGTTGTAACGCACGTGGCCGTCCTGTGCCCCTGGACTGATATTTAATTGTAGTGACAACCGTGCGAGCTACTTATTGTTCCAGCTTAGTACTATTTCATAAGGCCAGTGGTGTTATCCTGCGCACTCCACACTGTTGCCAGGAAGCCTTTCACAATTCAAGTTGATTTTTCCGGATGAAATACAGATCTGAAAATGAATTTCCCTTCACTAGCTTTGTCTAAAGGTACGGCGTAGGAATGAAGATGTAGTCAGCTGACGCACTGCAGGGATAATTTGGAAACCCCTGGGAGAGGCCCTGGTGCTGCAGTAGACATTAAATAGGCTGCTGCTGCTGCTGCTGCTGCTGCTGTTGTTGATGCTGGCGGTGGCGTTTATGCTTGTTGTGTGCTTCGACTTCGGGAATGCGAGTCGTGGTGGAGGTCATCAGTCCCGTGCGAGACAAGGAGGGCTCGCTCACCTCACCGCAAGACGGTCGGCAGGCTCTGCTGCAGGCGCCCGATAAGCGGTCCTTGCCACTTTGATCGTGGGCATCTCGGTGTTGTCGTCGGCTCTTTGGCAGTGGCGGCGCGTGTGCTTGCTGAGCCTTTTCTCGTGTGCGCCGCAGCTGGCCACGGTAGCCGGGTGTTCAGTGGGCGTTGCTGGGTCCTCCCGTCCCCGTCGCTTTCGGTGTCGTCTCGGCAAGAGGAAGGTCTTTGTCCCCGTGCTTCCGTAGGTGGCTTGTTACGTGCCAAGTGGCAGGGCGCGATGATCACCGTCGCATATATAGCGGCGAAGCGAAATTGGCCGCATTACCGCGAGGGAAATTGACAGACCAGTCTTGCTGCTACCACCATTACGCAGTGGCCACTCCCCTCCCCCCTTTGCACTCGCAAACCTCACGTTCAATTTCCTTGTTCCTCCTTTCTTCTCCCCCCCCCCCCCCTTTTTTTTTTTTCATTTGTCTCTTGTTCATTTCTATGAAAGCACCTTGCGTTGAGATTCTGTCCCTGATGTTGTAGGTTAGTTCTGATTTTTTTTTTGTCGAGATTAATGAGCCGCTCTCCGTCTGTTTCTGAACCGTACGATGATACTTAATTGTAAGTGATCGCAAGTAATGGCTGGTTGCGCTAACCATGCATTAGCTTACGAAACAGTGCGCATAGAAGTGCCCGAAAGCAATCGCGAAATTACCACCGTTTTAGTTCCATCGATAGAGCACAGCGCTTTACGAACCCACCGGTTCCTTAGTTTTCTCCTTTGCACTTTTGCCGCATAAACACAGAATCAAAGAATAAGGTAAAACAGCATTCGTTCGAGGAATGACTTCGCTGACGGCTTTTCGTGGGGCTTGCCTTCAGGTCTGATTCCTCCAATTTTTGTGGCATGGTACAGACAGGTCCGTGCGCATACTGCGGGCGTTTTGCACGCAAGAACCGCCGTCGGATTTCGAGCGTTTAGAGTAGCATCAGATGACCTCACATATTCAGCAACCCCCCCTCTCTCTCTTTCCCTCTCTCTCACAGATTCTTTCTGTAGTCCGTTTTTTTGGGGTGCACGTTAGGAGGGGAAAAAAAAAAAAAAGGTCACAATTATTCTGGAGCCCTCCTCTAGGACGTCTCTCATAAACCGCTACCAGTATCGTGACGTTAAACCCCAGAATTTCATTTACAGACTGCCTCCCCGCTAGATATGACACCTAGGGCGCCGTGGTCTGCGTGACTCATACGCATGCGCAGAGCGCTATACGCTCCACTGTTGCGCAGGCGCTGAAGCCTCGTGCCATTAGGCTTATATCGCACTATCGTCATATTTCCCGCGAGCAAATCTATACCCCATGCATCATCTGCACGTCTACCCCATGCACGTCTTCTTCATCGCACCCATAAAGATGCGGTTGCTGACTCCGTTGTTTCTATACTGCAACCGGTCGTCGTGCGAGCCTAATCCCGTGTCATTGCGCTTTTGTGCGGACAAGTCCCGGGCGCGGCGCCGAGCTTATGCCTGTGTCTGGTACCGTCGTGGGCGGGCGCCACTGCGTTTGATGCAGTTTTTTTTTTCTTTTTGTTCCGGTGCTCGTTTTCTCGAACCCGTGATATCGGCGTGCACGTTTGTTATTCTCGCGGAGGCTGCGTGTGTGTGTGTGTCTATACCTGTACACTCCCATCTATTCTTGTCGTCGTGCCTGCACATACAGTTCTGTCGTGCGCTGGGCTTTTAACTGCGCTGTTAACCGGCCAGCCGCTCACTGCGGTAAAGGTGCGGCCGGGTTCGGTTGAATCGTGCCGCGATCAGATAGTGCGGTCCAATTTGGGCGGCGCGCGTGCTTGCGTCTGTGCCGGGATCCCTGGTGCACGCCGTGCTGCGGTGCAGGAGCGGCTGGAGAAGAAACATTAACAAACGGAAGATAAATTTGGCCTCGAAACGAGCAATGTTTTTAACTAATGGGGGTGAAAAATGACAGTCGCCTGTGTCTGGACTTTTATGGCGATAAAATGATGATAAAGTGATGGAAGTTGCGACCATTTCCAATATCATAATGAATGAATTAATTAAAACTTTTGTTCAAAGGTGACGCTAGCTTAGGGAGCTTTCAATCCAGTGCTCTGCTGATGAACTTCTCCAGGCACTTCTGGACGCAGTCCACCAGGTGGCGTTGGTCGTGCTGAGTTTTGGCGAGAATCTGGGGCGAGTTCAGTGTAAGGGGGGTTCCGCCGAGAGCTTCCCGCGTGTTTGAACAGGCGTTGGCGTCCGAACGAGATGGATGGATGGGCGCGAAGCGGTGGCCGGCATTGGGTCATGAAGACGCGGCGGCGGCGACGACCGAGGTGTCGACGCGTGCAATTTCACGCCGCTTCGTTTCGTCTTCTCGCTTCTGCTTCTTCAAGGCCAGCTCACATTTCTTGGAACCATGCAGCGCCGTCTCACGAACCACCGCAGTCGCGTTTGGCGCGGGGCCCGGCAGCTTTCCGAGTGTGTCGAAATTTTGTTTGCTCCGAATTCTTTTTCTTTCGCATCTATATCTCGCACGCTTTTCTTTCAGGGACGGCGATGTGCGGAGTTATTTGGAGCGGCGATTATGTTCGGTTGAAAGCGGCTAAATCCGGAGCGCGTGCTTTTTCTAAGTGCGACTGCCGAATCTTGGCCGCTGGCATATATACGCTGTATCGTGCGACACGCCGCTGCGAGTTCAAATTAGCTACACGGCGAAGTGATGCGGTTGTTGGCGCTGCTGCTTGTAAAAGCGTCTTAGCGTGCCCTTATCGTTGCCAGCTGAGCGTGAGCGTCAGGCAAGGCGCTGAGGTGGCTGGTACATAACAGTAGTGGCGTGGCCTCTGAGACTTTCGGCCTTGTGATCTCGGAGGCCATGGTAGTGGCAACAGTGTGCCAACGAGCGGGAAGAATAGGGGGATCTGAGGGGCTCGACGTTTCCGTAACGACAATACAAAACAAGAACGATACACGAAGTCACAGATAGGGGACGTTAACAACAATATGGAACGAACAAGCTAGTCATGAAGTCCCAGAGAGAGAAAGGGTGCATAGAAAGGCAGGGAGGTTAACCAGATGTAGTTACGGTTGGCTACCCTGCACGGGAGGAAGGGGATATTAATTCCCGAACTTTGCGGTGAAATGCATTGGCGTTTCGCTTACTTACGTAACAAAACTTGTTTTATGCACTGAAGCACGAAAGTAACTGGAACGCAAAGTAACTGGAACGCATTTCCCCGCAAAATTCGGGAATTAAATATCGAAACTGCGCGAGTGTTCGCGGATCAGAATGGTGCTGTGTGACCTTCTGGGTCCGTTTAAGCAGCATTATTAGCATCAAGGGTTCTTCTAGGAGGAGACGCTGGGGAGAACTTCTATTAATGGAGGTAACAGAGTTATGTCCCGGCGTTAAAAGTTCGCTATACAGTCGGTCACATAAATTTATGGGACGCGTATTCGGCGATAAATGTGATTAGACCAATTTCACGACGAGTTTCACTATGCCACCGCAATATACGCCGGTAGTAGCAGCCCATATATAGCGGGCAAAGGGCAACTATGGCGAGAAGCGTGTTGTGTTTGTACCATGCCAAAGTCGCTTACTGCTTGAGATCACAAGTCAGAGGGGCAAAAATATTCAGCAAGAGGAGTGCTGTCGAAGAGACGCCCCTCAACGTAGTCAAATCGGTTTATTTTTCCTCATTTAAGAGGAAGCTTTAGTTTGGGCCCAACTCCGACGCGGCCTATTCAATTACATGTAAAACGCATGAACGTTTTTGTGAGATAACCGCTGGACAGATTTCAATGAAATGTATAGCATTTGATTCTAACGACTGGTTGTAAGCGGAATTTTGATTGAGGCTCTGAATTTTGTTTAAAATTTTTTTTGAAAAATTCGAAAGTTCGAAAAAAAAAAAACAAGCACGAAGTTTACAAACTGGTAGCTTGGCACCTAGAACAGATATCGCAGTTCTGTAAACGACATTCATTAGATCATTAAAAGCGGACCAATTCGATATATCTATTTCAATCTTACGTGAATTTGTTACGTTGTGTGCAAGGATTCTGCAAAAGCTGTATTTCCACATTACAATTTTTTTTAGATTCATGTGTAACATATCAATTTTGTCCGCTTTAGATGTACTATTAGAAGCAATTCACATAATTGTGATATCATTTTTCGTTGCTGAGTTAGAGTCGTAAACTTCATAGTTTCGTTTTCTGAAAATTTGCGTTTTTTGCCAATTTTGAATAAAAATTGACGACCTAAATAGAAAATTTGAAACCAACAGTCACCAGATATTAAGTTTTCTTTTAAATGCGACAAACCTCGTCAAATTTGGTGCAGTGGTTGCCGAGAAAAACGAATTCTCCTTTTACATGTATTTAGACAGGAGCAACTGAGCTAAAGCTTACTCTTAAGGCACGGCGCTTCTAATTTAATGGATCACTATGTAAATCGCAAAAAAAATACTACAGATAAAAGCTTTCAATTTGAGGCGTGCATGTGCCCAGGCTTTTCGGTAGTACGGACTTTTTTTTTTTCCCTTCTTTCTGGCAAGTCTAAACTTTGGTGTCAAATCAGTTGCGATACGGCGTGTGAAGAAGCGATGGTTTAGAAGGCGCGTCCAATCCCCCAAGCATGTGTGTCGCAACACTCTGCGTTTATAGAAAGAATTGTTAAGTGAAATCGATGTCCAACTATATAACAGGCGGTTGCGGGGTTACGTAAGTCTTCGGCGAGATCCGGCGCGCTTGGAACCTCTGCTTCTGCCGGAACCGCCATCTCACCTTCGAGACAAATAGCGATGCAATTTGAGGGCGGTGGGGCGACGTGGGGGACGAATGTGTCATCCGAAGCTGTCGCTGAGGGGGCTCCGGCATCACGTACAGTTTGGGAGATATTGCGCAAGAAAAATATGTCGCTCCCTGCGCAGCCATCGTATATCGAGTTATCTCTTTAGCTCTTTCTCTCTGTGTATGTCTGTCTCGAGCGTTCGTGATATGTCCACGCGAGAGCGCGGTCCAGGGCGGATGTGATGGCGTACTCGTAAAAGGATCGCGCCACCGCTGCAGTGTACTTCATTCACGCTTTTCTTTATTTATTAAAAAAAAAAAAAAAACGTGGTCAGCTTGCACTAGTGGTGCAAGGCTGGAGTAAACAGCGGAGCTGGTGATCGGCTTAGCTTTTCTTCGAGGTTTTGCTAGGCTTGGCTAAGTTTTGCTAGGAAATGCTAAGTGCTGCTAGGCACGGTATTCCGAATCGGCTCGCCGCCGACGCGCAGATTCTCGCTTGGCCGCGCGACGCGCTTCAAGATGAGCGGCTTCTTCGGGTGTCCGGATCTTCTTTGGTCGTCCCATGTCAAGGCTACATGTAGTCGCCACAGAGTCAACGAGAGTTCTACCACCGTCGAGGCGGCTCCGAGCTTTATCTCCCCTGTGACGTCACAGGCAAGCTGCGCCTCCACTCTTGCCGGGGCGTGGCTGGTCGAAACCTGCCGAGCCGACGCTAGAGGCGCCTGTTGCAGTCACGGACATCACGCGCGTTGGGCGCGAACGCGGTCAAACGCGGACGGCGTCGGCAGCAGCTCTGTGGCGAGTCTGTGCGTTGCTTCGTTGGTGCTACTACAATTTCTTTCTCTCTCGCTCTCATTTTCTCTTTCCCTCTTCCGAACATTGCGCGAGCCGCGCGCATGCTCTCTTTTCATCTCCTTAACGTCCTATGTCAAGGCAACATGTGCGCGGCACGGAGAGGAGGCGAAGCACACGCCGCTCCGCGAGGTGGTAGGCAACCCAGGTGACTCATCGCTCAGCGATGTTTTGCGGCTCGCGGCACACGTTACGGCCGGCTTAAACAGCTTCGCTGTTAAAAGAAGAAGTAAACGTTTTATCGTAGGATTGTTTGTATTGTTAGCTGCCACCGCTTATGTGAACCGTGGCCTTCCTCGCTGAAAGCACTTCCCGTTATACCCACGGCCTCTGTCGCCACTGCGCGTAACGTCTAGGCGCATCGATGCTTTTCTTTACATAATACATTTAGTACCGCTGCGTGCATTTGTCCGTAGGCAGCAGTAGCTATAAACGGCGCAACACTGGCCTTTAGAGAGCGTATACGTTGCGGCTGTTTTGAGTTGACTGTGCATCAGTGTTCTACGGAGCGAAGCTGACGTAGGTTTGTATAGACTCGCTGTGCATTCGTACATTACCTTGCACTTTGCGTTTCGCTTATTCGTACCGGTTCTTGTTATCAGTGTAGTCGTAAGTACGCCGAGAATACGCGGGGAACAAATTCATGCAGTTGCCTGGTTGGGCACAGTGCAGAGCATCGAGCTTCCTACTATAATCACTATAGAGGGAACAACCGTGGCGCTTGCGATCGTTCACCCGGCTTGTGAATGATGGTTAGATTTGTTCACTAAGCTTTATCTACCTCTGTTGGGCCTAAATTTCGAAGCGTTCCCAACTTTCTAAACGTAGAAGGCAATAATACTCTTTCCGCACATGCATATTCACTGCGAGTAGTTGCACTTAAACGCAATATTTTGTCGATGATGATAAACTTGCAGAACCCCATAGCCATCTGAAGCCAGAGGGATGAAGTTTAGGCCGAGTCATATGTACAGTGCGGCCCACACTGCCAAAGGGCACACGCCGGTGCAGCTCTCACTGGGCTGCCACTCTAGTTGCAGGAAGTGATACTTGAGAAAACCAGCGATAGAATGAGACTCAAACACGAAGGAAAGAAGGGACACCATAATGCTGGTGTCTCTCATTTCCTTCGTGTTTGCGTCTCATTTTTTTTCGAGGGTTTTCTCAAGTATCGATATGAACCGCAAGCGCCGGCTGGTGCCACGTAATGCTGTGCACATGAATCGGGCTGCGCCAGCAACCAACCACACAAGCCAGCTGACTCGACAATCCCCCCCCCCCCCCCCCCCCCAAAAAAAAAAAGAAAAGAAAAAAAAGAAAAGAAAAAAAAAGAAAAAGGGGGGGGGGGGGTGATGGGGAGATTCGCACACGCTCTGCAATCATGTGTTCCTTTCAACATTGGACCGCACTGTACTACACGTCATTCGCATGCTGGCTGCAACCTCAGTGCTTGTACAGCTCCCATAGACTCTAGCGCCAGAGTTACCTCTAGTAATCTTTGTAAGCAACTCCGTAGTGAATTCATCGCCTCCGGGATGTGCGCGCGCCGGCTGGCCTCCAGCAACAACAGCCGGCGCGCGCCAATCTCTGAGGGCATGGTGATTTAAACGCTAGCCCGCCGGTGCACCGTACTAAAGGCGCGCGGTGTGTACACGTGGCCGACCGGCGGCGCTTCAGTTTGACGCACCGCTGGAGCCGCCGCCGGCGGCGGCAGTCTATTTTTGTTCGCTCCGGGTGCGGGCACTGCGTGCAGTCTCGGCGATCGATAGCGGGGCATGGCACAACAACGCGGGTAGAGGTACAGATGGGGGCTTTCTGCAAAAAATAGTGACATGGGGAGAAAATGTCACGCAGTACGCCGTGTCTGTCTCTGCTCATGCTGCTCCTCCGTCGCTGCATGTCTGTATAGCGTGTGTCCCCTGCAAACGTTAGCCAAAATGTATTTAAAAAAAGATAGCGTGGTCCAGACCCGAATCCGTTGGTCTGAATGTTTTTTGTTGGACAGCTTGGCTAACGTTAGGTGGGACATATCATTAAGGGAGTAAGAGGAGGAGAAAGTAAAGAAGACGTTTAAGGAGGTGGCCGACTGTCTGCTGCTCTACTCTCTCTCTCTCTCTCTCTCTCTCTCACACACACACACACACACACACACACACACACACACACACACACACACACACACACACACACACACACACACACACACACACACACACACACTCCTTTTATGTTTGTGCTCTTCCCGTCATGCTTATTTCATTTTTGTTTTGCATCTTCATTGAAAGCGCCACTATATCTTCGTATTCCTCCTTGTCATTCCTCCTCCATTTCGTAATCGCGCTTTCGTTCCTGAACATATAATCTCCTTCTGCCTACTTGCTGTCTTCCTCGTCCTGCCTCACATTTTTTCATTATGCTTCCCGTTCTTCCCGTGGCTTCTCGGAGGCGTTCGCAGCAGAGGTTGACTGACGGGAGACGCTTCGTAACAGTGCAGGAGGCGGCCGAGTAATCTGCTCGACTAGAATAATGCGAGGACCCGGCGTCTCCGGAAAAACGCGCGGAAGTACGTAGGCGTCAGAGAAAATAAAAGGAAACAATAGCCAGGGAACGCTGGAAGTGGTGCATAGAAAAATAGAGATATAAGTCGAATCAGGTCACCAGGATTGTCCTAGGTTGACAGGGAATGCACAAGTAGTATCATTTGTTTGGGAGGATAGCAGGTATAATTGTCTCGGTAAATGAACAAGATGAAACAAGAACAGTCTAAGCCGCCCGGCCGCCACTCGCATACTTTCCAACTCTCCCGATCTTTTTTTATTTTTTTTTCGCAGTGTTTAAGAATTTGCGCTCGTTCTACGATCGCACGAGTGTTGAGTCAAGGTTTACGAAAGAAATTGTTCAGAATAAAGTTTCGTTTGTTGGTCTACAACCGTACCCTTCTACGCTTGATGGTGAAGGCACATCGGAGACGTGGTTGCTTCGAACAGGTTGATTCAGACAAGTTCCTAAAGCAAGCCAGTCGGCAGCATTAAAATCGCTGAAAGAGTCATTGTTTCGCTTGTCAGTCTCTACTGATCCCAGTTTGCTCTTGGTCGCGTGCTGCGTCTAAACGTAAACCACGGTTAATAATGTGCGTGTGTATCCCACAAAAGGTCTGTGCTCTTCTCTCCCCTGGCCCCGCTGACGTATCCACCGGGTCCTTACGAATTTTAAGGTTCACAGGTTGGGTTGCACCGAGTGCAGATCTGCACTCGGTGTATAACTAACGTCACGGTGTTCAGATGGAACGAAAGTTTGTTCCAAAATGGGACTTCGTTTTTTTTGTCGCGTTGTGTTGTTCGTACCTGCTGTGTATACTGTCCAGTGTCTTGTCGTGCTTCGTTGTGTGGTATTTGTCGATAGATAGGATCGGCACATCAATATGACTCCCTTTTTTTTCGTTTCAGGTATAAACTTGAAAGAAGTCTTGGGACCAAAGCGGCGCAGAGTGTATACGTAAGTTTATGTTTACGTTTTTCCAGCACGCAGCCATTTAGGTCGCGCTTTGGAGCGACGAAGAGCGGCCGTTAATCCGCCGTGGTTGCTTAGTGGCTGTGGTGTTGGGCGGCTAAGAACGAGGGCGCATTTCGATGAGGGCGAAACGCTGAAAACACCCGTGTACTTAGATTTTGGTGCACGTTAAAGAACCCTAGGTGGTCCTAATTGATCCGGAGTCCCCCACCATACGGCGTGCCTCATATTCAGATGGTGGTCTTGGCACGTAAAACCCCATAATTTAATTTTTAGTGGTCGTTATACGTAAACTGTAGTCGTAGGAGGTGTGCAAACACGGTGGTGTCCGCCGATATCGTTTGCTCGCGAGCTCGAGCGGTTTAAATATAGGCAATCTGGTATCGATCTTGAGTGTCATGTGGCTTCGCCAGAAATGTGCGCTGCGTTTGCTAGGCGCTTCAGCTTGTCATTTGCCGTCTCTGGAAGGGGACCTTTTTTGCCGACACGTGGAAACTTCATCGGCCAGGCTGGTTTGCGATTGCGACGCTTGACGTCATGAGATGGAAAAATTGTCTTGCAAATTTACAAAAGCGGCTGCTAGGGAAACGAAAGCCTTGTGCTAGAGAGAAGAAATATTTGACAAAATACGAGGTCGTGCTATCAGAGCCGCTATTCTGGACATTCCGCCATTTTCTTCGAGGCGTGACGTAGGCGCGACGCTTACAAAATGGCGCTGATGGCCCCGTTTTGCTTTCGTAACATGACGCAAATTTGACGTTTCGCCTAAGAAACTGTAATGTAGGCATTGAACCTAGCGTGGTTGATAAAGCAAAACAGTTTTCCTCCCCAGTAAAAATAAAGCAGCTAGCTCAAAGCGCACGATTATTCCATCAAAATCGTTTCTCGCTTCCGTCGTCTGCATGCGCGCAGGCTGTCGTCTGCTTCATTAGCTAGGATACGTGTCCTCGGGAAACTGAATGAGTCATCGTATATTGGCGCCCACGCGCTTGCTTTCTACCTTGAGACAACATACGCGACCTGCCAGTGATGATCAGCTCACTACGAAATTGGAAACGCACATTGAACGCTGCATGGAATCCATACTCCAGAAGATGGTCGGCCTTCTTGAAGCACGCCTCACACAACTCCCCCCGCTCTCTACCCCTCTTCTCCCCACAGCACAGCCTACCGCCATAGAACCCCACATCCCAATAGATACCAGACTCGCCCCTCTCATCCATCCGCCTACGCTCCAATATGGCGGGACGGGGCAACAGTAATTATCTACACATCCTAACCTGGAACTGCCGCGGCTTCCGGGGTAAGCGCGCGCCCTTGCAGCTTCTACTTCCTACACTTTCCCCAACGCCCCAAGTCCTTCTTCTCCAAGATACTGCCACTCAGGCCGCACTCCCCGGTTACAACTCCACACACTCTGACACCACAAACACACCCAGGGCATCCACACTTGTGCACCGTACTCTAACATATAAGACGCATTACATCACGTCAGAGACGCCCTGCGTGATCACCGAAATTATCCATCACACACATACACTCCCATCCATCTTTATTGCCAATATCTACCACCCCCCATCCAAACCGATGGCCACGTTGGAGTTCCTTCTCCGAGAGCTGCACCGCCTGGTAGGGAAGCACCCCCTACTAATCGGTGGGGATTTCAACAGTCAACACACTGACTGGGGATACAAAACAACCACACACAGAGGTCGCAGGCTCTGGCTGCTCCTGCAGAACCTCCAACTTTCCGTCCACAACAATTTTCAGACTCCTACGCGAATCGGCAACAGTGTCAGCATGGACACTAGTCCGGATCTGGTGCTCAGCTGCTCCCTCCGTGATGTGACTTGGACGAGAACACAACACACACTGGGCAGTGATCATTACATGATACAAGTCACGGTCCCATTCAAGCCACCCCGGCACACCTACATGACACACAAACTAATTAACTGGGACGCTCTCCGCACCACGCGAACTGCCAGTCCTGACAACCCCATCACTGACATCAACGACTGGGTAGACTCTCTTCAGACTGACATCCAACACCATACGCAGCAGATTGAAACCACCACAGACGTACCCACCCTAGACTCGCGACTCGCCCACCTCTGGGAGGCCTACCACAGTCTCCTAGAGAGGTGGAAACGCGGTAAACATAACAGAACACTCAGAAAACGCTTAGCCACTCTACAATCTCAAATTCAATTACATTCGGAGGAGCTCTGCCGCTCCAATTGGGGACAAGTATGCGACGGCATCGCCGGGAGACTGTCCGCAAAACGGGCGTGGCAGCTCCTCCGACACCTCATCGATCCGTCGAAAACAAAAAACACCACCCAGCACCATGTCACCCGGCTCATACACGCACACATAGACAACCCCGATGCTCTCTTGGATACACTCCGCGACACATACACCTCACCCGGCATACCAACTCCTCTCCCCTCATATACAGGACAGGCGAACCCCGAACTCGATACCGACATAACAGAGGCGGAGGTCAGAGCAGCCCTCCTGACTCTCCGCACCAAATCTGCACCCGGCGCCGACCAGGTCTCCAACACAGCGCTCCGTAATCTGGACGACCGATCGATCGCTCGTATCACGGAGTATTTCAATCAGTGCTGGAAGGAGGGCACCCTCCCCCAGTCCTGGCGCCACGCGAAGGTAATCTTCATCCCAAAGCCCAACAAACCACTTACACTCCAAAACCTTCGCCCAATCTCGCTAACCTCGTGTCTCGGAAAGCTTTTCGAGCACGTGGTATCAGCGAGACTCACACAGCACATGGCAGACCATGACTTATACCCTCACAGCATGGTGGGATTCCGTCCCCATTTGTCCGCACAAGACGCCATGTTGCAAATCACCCATGACATCTTCGACCCGCTCATTCCAGGCCACACCAAGGCAGTCTTGGCTTTGGATTAATCCAAAGCCTTTGATCGCGTTGAACATCACGCGATCATGACTGCACTCTCCCCACTGAATGTGGGTGCACGTACGTACACCTACATTCAGGCCTTTCTCACAGCACGCACGGCTGAGCTTCGCTTCGGCCCGCTCACCTACCCCACATACTCTCTAAAGAGCATCGGCACCCCGCAAGGGTCCGTCCTCTCACCTTTCTTATTTAATATCACTCTGATCCCCCTAGCACGACAATTGGCAACCGTTCCTCACCTGAAACATACTCTATACGCTGACGACATCACGCTATGGACTACCCATGGCAGTGATGGCACCATACAGGACACTATCCAAGTAGCCGCCAATCTGACCCAAAACTATGCAGTCAGCGTAGGACTTTCTTGTTCCCCAGAGAAGTCCGAGATGCTCTGCATCCGTCCCAAGAACCGCAACTCACCCTGCTCCCCCATCGTCATCGAACTGGAAGGCAGACCGGTACCAGAGGTGAAAACTCTCCGGATATTGGGTATGCTTATCCAGAGTGACGGGAAGAACACTACTACACTCCGCAGACTCAAGCAAGTGGTGGGGGCGATCTCGCACCTCATCCGCCGGGTCTCGTGCCACCACAGGGGCATGAGGGAGCGTGACCTATGCCGCCTTGTTCACGCCTTTGTGCTCAGCCGTGTGCTCTACTCCACCCCCTACCTCCAGCTCTCTCGTCGTGAAACTGACGCCATGGATGCTCTCATTCGTAGAGCATACAAAGTCGCCCTCCACCTTCCCATAAATACACCTACCGACCGACTCTTACAACTTGGCCTCCACAACACAATCGGGGAACTTGTAGACGCACACCGCCAAGCACAATACCTTCGTCTCACACAAACCGACACTGGCCGGTGCATCCTGCATTCCCTTGGAATCCGGATACCGGCCAACGATCCGACATTACGCCCCATATCAAGACCCTTACACCGCGAACTTCTCATTAAGCCACTTCCCCGTAACATGCACCCCGACCACCACCATAAGCGCCGCAGAGCTCGCGCTGCAGCCCTCCACCGATATTACGGCTCGGAGCCGGACGCCGTATGGGTGGACGCAGCCTGCACGGGCGATGAAGCGGTCGCTGCTGTGGTGGATAACACTCTCTCCCCCATCGGAACACACACACTCCCCCCAGACACCTCTCCCGAAGCTGCAGAGGAAGCTGCCATTGCCCTGGCCATCGTCAACACAGAAGCCCGGTATGTTTTATCAGATTCCAAAACTGCAATCCTAAATTTCGCACGAGGCCGAGTCCACGTTCCTGCTTTTTGCATACTGGACTCGCCCGCCGCGCCCCCGCCCCGTCATGTGGAGCTGATTTGGGTGCCCGCGCACTGCGGGAATCCTGGAAACGAGGCCGCAGACCTCTTAGCCCGAGGTTCTTTAAACCGGGCTCTTGCGGCCTCCGATCCGGGATTCACGAAGGAGCGCGCGCACACTTTCAACGAGCTGACGCATGCCTCCAAGGCGGCGCGCCAGCTGTACCCTCCACCGCACGAATCCCTTAGCAATCGACAAGCAACCCTTTGGCGCAAATTACAGACACACACTCTCCCCTCTCCTCTCATTCTTTCTCACTATCACCCACTTTTCCTCACTTCAGCCTGTACTCTCTGTCCGGAACCTCGCGCTTCTGCTCTCCATCTCCTTTCTCATTGCCCGGCGGATCCTCCCCCGCGGGGCCTAGAGCACCTGAAGACTTGGGAGGACTGGGAGACCCTGCTCCGCTCCGGAGACCCGGTCGTGCAGACCATTGCCACTGACCGGGCTGCCAGCGTTATGGACCGGACTAACATAAACGCTTGAGTGCCGTGGGGTCGTGCGGGGGCCCTGGAGCCTGCGTGCTCCAAACTCCCCAGTCTATATAATAAAGTTTTTATGATGATGATGATCAGCGCACGCTCTAGGCCGCGTTATCGCTATCTCGTGAACCGCAAGTGACTCCGCCCGACTCGTCTGGCTGAGAAGCGGCCGAATATCATCGATAGCGTTGCGCGCGTCACAGATATCCGCTTGAGCGATGCAAGCGCCGGCACTGCCATCTCTTGTGCACTTCGCTGCTTACTCGCACAGCGAGAGGAAACTTCAAGGCGCCGTCTTGCGTACATTTCTTTTTATAAATTAAAAAGTCATCGTTGTCATAGTCTTTGATGACGCGAAAAGTCATTAATATTGATTACAATACAAACGCAATAGTGAAAAGTGCAAAAAGTCGCAGAAAGTTTGCTAGTTTTAACCAATATTATTTCAAATAAACGTGTTTTTAATAAAAATGATAGTGCAAAACACAAATGCCAACACCACCCGAGAGTGATGCAAATGCTATGAGCACGCGTTGTGAACAAAAGATTTTCATCGCCCCAAATGACAGGGAAAATGCGGCGATACGCATGCCTCTCCACTGTCATTGCATATGGCCG
The DNA here is from genome assembly GCF_013339745.2 of Dermacentor silvarum. NCBI lineage: Eukaryota > Metazoa > Arthropoda > Arachnida > Ixodida > Ixodidae > Dermacentor > Dermacentor silvarum. The sequence goes on from NC_051164.1 coordinate 91,901,338, forward strand.
CTCATTACCATAATTCGCGTGGCTCGTCGCACCACAAATTATGGCGGAAAATCTCTGCAATGGCGGCCGAGCGCAACGTCACGCAACGTCAAATTGACGTTTACGAAACAGCCCTTCCTGTGACGCTCTTCACAGGATATTCCTTCAGCCAATCAGCAAGCTGACATGCCGGCTATCTTGGAACGCCACCACATATTCGCGAAATTGCAGATGCATTGCACGAGCTTCTGCACGCTACTGTCCACTTTCTTTTTAAGCGCTAAAGTCGCAATAGAGGTGCCAAGGACCTCAAAAAAGTATTAGTCGATAAAGTTTGCAGCTCCACGTCACGTTTCATCATTCTGACGAAAACGCAAAATTGCATTTAGCAAAACTTCCGTTTCCCGGCACAAATTTCAAAACACGTGACCTCCGGACAGCCAATGAGACAACCAAGATGGCGGATAATGGCGGCCGTGCAGCCGCCATGCGTGTCCAGAATAGAGCCCCAAATCCCGGCCGCGGCGGCCGCATTTAGATAGGGGTGAAAAAAAAAAAAAAAAAAAAAAAAGACCGCTCGTATTTTGTGCAATGGGGGCACGTTAAAGAATCCCTGGTGGTGAAAATTCATTCGGAGTCCCCCACTATAAGGCGTGCCTCATAATCAAATCATTGTTGTAGCATGTAAAACCCCAGAGTTCATCCAAACATTATTTCAACTGTAACATGCAGCGAATTGCCATTCTACAAGAGCAAAAAAAAAAAAAAAAAAAAGGGTAAAAGTGGAATACACTCTATTCAGAAAGGGCCTAAGTTTGAATTTACCGAGTGAACCCTTACCCAGCGACAACGGCCCAAAATGCGAAAGAATGCTTTGAAACCCGTGACGTCATACATACGCACCGGCTCTGGAGTTTCAGGGCCTATCCTCTCCTATAATAATCAGCCGGTTATCGTGAAATTAAGGAAGGTTGTTCTGAAAGAATACTTTATCAGTATAATCTTATTTATTGTTTCTCCCTTAATGTCCCTTTTAAGTGCTACTTATGCAGAACCTGTCAGGCTAAACGTGCTAACAAGTGGGCGACATCGCTCCAGCATTGTTTGTGGTTACACTCTTTAAACACGTCGAGCAAAAAAAAAAAAAAAAAAAAAGAAAAAAAAATCCTATTGACGCTGTGATCTAAATGCTACACCTGTCTGAAGTGCAGTGCAGGCTACAAGTGCGTTCGCATTGGGAACACAACATGCCCACGCTGTTATGCCGTGCGGCCTTACGTTTTTCACGGTGTGGATTGATTTTTTGCTAAGCTTGCTTATGTATTACGTCTACTTGGTTGGAGGGAACTCGGATCACGAGCGTGCTGAGAGGGTGTTTCGTATGTGCGCCGTGCACAGGGGGACAAAGTAGAGGCACTTACTGCGTCACTGCGACGTCATCGGCACAGCGGTTTCTGTACTGTTTTTCGGGGAACGAGACTATATAGATTTCTCCCCCATACCCCTTCCCCGCCTTTTTTCTAGCTGCCCGTTTCCGCTCGCCAGGTGCATGTTTGGTGTGGCGTAGAGGTATGCACCCGTGTGTGTACGTATTCGTTGCTTGTTTTTAGACTTCGCGCGTTGCTCGGTGGTGTTTTCCAATAGCCGAATCTGCGCTCAATAGGAATGAGATTTCCGAAACGTCCACCAAAGCACTATACTTATACTCACCTAAAGAGAAAACACGGGATTAAGGCAAGCCTTGCGTAGCCGCGGATATGCTCGCTGTGTCTGGCAGCGTTTGACGCTTGGGTGCAGCGGCGGGGCTTTACGGGCGGCGAGCGCCTTGATGGATACCTTGATATGTATGCAAATGCATCAAGCGTTCCCGTGCAGCTGCGGCTGTTTCGGCATTTGTGCGGAGTTTTCACGCGCATTACAATTCAATTTAGAGTGCGCGGCGGTTGCAGTTTAGCCTTTTCTCAACGTCAGAAACCGGAAAGTAGGGTATACATGTCAAGGAATAGAGAGCTCAGATGCCCGTGTACACGTTGCAATTTTTGCTATATCGGAGGTGCGGACTGCCGCAGCAGCGCCGTCAGCGACGTCTTGTGGTGGTTTGTTCAACCAGAGCGCCTATAAGAAACATTTTCGTGCTTCATACGACTGCTCTTATCGAAAGAAAAGAGCCACTATATATGCATGATTATGTTGCAGCCGAATCCTTTTCGTTATTTAAGCTTGGCAATCGCTATGTACTTTATGATTGCACAAGTTGCCAAGTGTACGCAGCCACGTTGCGGATAGCCGGTCACTGCTTATAATAGTTTTATGCGGTTTGGCTGAGCTCGTCGCCGCAAGGTGCGCCGCGGGCGTTACTGCTGACGTCAGTGCCTACGGTGTTCCGTAAACAGTTTACGGAATACCGCTAATGATCTTGCCATTACGTACCGTTACGATTTGCGGCATTCCGTAAACGGCGGTTTTGTGAAAAGTTAAAGGACACTCATCTCTATTTTTTAAAGTCCGACGTGTACGCGCTATGCCTTTGGCGCTACCTTTGGTACCGGATATGTATATTGAACTGTATACGGTGGCGCAGCGTCTTGTGATGCTCTCTTCAGAAAAAGCGCGATCACCTGCCTTCTCCTCCTCCTCCCACCCCCTCGTGTTTTTAAGCGAAGCTTTATAGCCTCACAAGTTTCGGCGGCGGCGGTGGTGGTGGGGTGGTGTCACGCTGAAAAGTGGGCCGATCCTGGCGATCGTGCAGAGAGGGTCCAAGCTCATTGGCACATACCAGGGACAAAAAATAGAAAGAAGGAAAAAGAGGAAGCAAGAGAGAAAGAAAGAGAGAGAAAATCACCACGATGGTCAGAGAAAGACAGAGGAAGAGAGAAAGAAATAAACAGAGAGAAAGAAATATATAGAGAGAGAAAGAGAGAAAGAAGTAATAGAGAGAGAGAGAAGAAAGAAAGAGAAAGAAGTAATATCACCACGAAGGTCAGAGAAATAAACAAAGAGAAATAGAGAGAAAGACAGAAGAGAGAGGAAGAAAGATAGACAAAGAGAGAAAGATAGCGAGAAAGAAGGAAAATCACCACGAAGGTCAGATACACATACGACAAGCTTCCCTTACCCTCATTTTCTCGACAGGGGAAGGGTCGGTCATGTTTTTCTTTTTTTGGTCAGTGTGTGGCGGCATAAGAGAGTCTTCAAAAGGAATTACTGTTTTCAAGAAATAGCATGCACTAAAAGAAATCGTGCCCGGTTATTCTGCGTGTTCGCAGGCCCTGTCGAATAACGCAGAAAGCACTGCACTGAAGGGGGCGCCGTTGTTAGCAGTAATGCGCCGTGAAATATGTATATACTCCTATCGCCTGACAATATTCTGTTTTACGCGAGAACCCTGCGTCGCATCACGCTGCATGACGGCTCGCAGAACATTTCCTCCCTCCGGTATACTCGCGGAACATATTTCGCCACTCGTGTTTACCACAAGTGCCTAGACGTGCCGAGAGCGAAATTATAACGGTCAACGCGTTGGTCAAGTCCACGCGGAGTTTGAAGTGATGCGGAGCGATTGCTCTTCGATTTAGCTCGCCCGACGCGGATGTCTGCGATCGACCACGACGACGGCCGGCGATCTTGCGATGCGCCGAGAAAGAGAAATCAAGGGACGTTAAAGGCGCGATGGTCCCGCCTCGGGAAGAACGAAATGTGTTTACGTATAAGCCTCGTTTAAGGCAGAGGACAGTGAACTGTTTATGAACCCGGCGGAGGCGATCGACGTATGTCGTAAGCCCTGCCAAATGAGGATTCTATTGTCGTTGTCTCGAACAGTTGGGGCTGATGTAGGCGATGTGTCGTTATCTCGGGAGAACACGAGTCTGTACTGTTACGCCTGTTGTTTTCTCTGTCCGGGGTGCTTATTGGTGTCGTGTGGATGAATGGGACACACGCTGTTGGCGCGCGACACTAATATCGAGCCTTCTTGAGGTGCGCTATGTACCCAGCAGCGGAGCGGCGTCATTCGTTTTGTTATTTTCTCTAGCTCAAAACATGATCGTTTTTCGCGGCACCACAATAGTGAGTGAGAAGAGTTGTGCATGTTCAGGAGAACGGCGTTGGCCCGCGAGTTACCACCGTCGAAGAAGAGTCGCGAAAGTCTGCGCAAACCGAGGAACGAAAGTCTTCGAACAGGCACCGGTCGGCGGTTAGCAGTAAACATAAGCGCTGACACTTTCTTGGCTACTGGATTTCGCCTCGTGAATACGTACCAGTGAAGCTGCTGGCTGTCGGTTTTTATCCGTCCACGAAGTCGCGCAATCCCTATTCCGAGCGCGGTTGTTGTCACCGTTGTGATGCTTGGTAACTCATTGATGCAGCATTATCTGTCGACTGAAAGAGTTCGTGAAACGGGCGGGCATGAATTGCGGGCACAGAAGAGGACGGTGTAACTCCTGCCACGTTATCGTGTGTTGGCCACAGATCGTGTACGCCTCGTGAGGCGGCTGGCGTAAGTGAATTCGTAAGAGTTTTTCTTTTTTTTTTTCCTGCGAGGAGAAATCGCGGGCGTTCCTTATGTTTACGTCGTTTGAGATCCGTGTTCTGCGCGACACCCGTAGTTACTATATATTTATTTTTGCGTACATCTTTCACGGTCCGAGGCAACGCAACTACGTATATGTTCAAGTGATGACACGATATAGATTCCTGGGCGTAAGTGTAGTTCTTCATTTTCTTTGCTTTCCTTTGTTTTTGTTGACTTTCTGTCGAGATGGCGAAGCACGCACGCACCCAGAGCTCCTAATAGAAACTACCGAGATGTTTGTACACAGCTGCTTTTACACGCACTGTGTAAATTAAACAGTCCGCGTTGAAACGACTCACTCGTTTTCAACGAGGCTTAATTGCCCACCCTCGAGTGACGAGGCGTATAAGAGATGACAACGACGCGATCCTGCCATCCGCCCGGCCGCAGAAGCCCAGCTCCGCTCCGTGTGGCTCGCACGCGGTCGAAAAACACTCCTTCCGCGTTTCCATGACGCCACAGTCGTATATATGTAGCCGGCAGCGACGTTGTTTTTGGCATCGCGCTTGCTCGCTCGCAGCGAAAGATGGATGCTGCAGCCAGGGCAATGCGCTTGTGTTGTGAGAGGCTCGTGTGGCGTTTGTTCTTTCTGGCTGTCGACCGGCGTCTGTCAGGGCGTCGTTCATTTACGAGCAATTTAGTCGCAGCTTGTCGCAGACACTTACGCGGTGCCTTCCCCACACACGCGGGTGGTTTAATGGCGCTTTCAGGCCTTGACAAGCGTGTATGTGTAGCCGCGCTAAAATCTCATTAAGGGCTGACACTCAGATGATGAAGTTAGTAAATAGATAGGCATGAAGCTTCTTTTTCGTACTGTTTGCAGGTCCGCCTGAGCGCTCACTCGGTCCCTCGCCGCCTTGCTTATTCACTCGCGGTGGCTCGCTGCCTTGCTTGTAAACTTGTACTCCCTCGTTCCGTCACTGGCACCCGTTAGCTCTCCCGCTAACTGGTACTGATTATCACTCACTCACTCACTTTCTTTTAATTCGTAATTTGAAAGGATGTCAAAGTTTCAAACACAGAATAGAAAAAAAAAAGAAAGAATACAGTGAGAACAATTACTTTCCCGCTCACTTGTTTATTGTCACTCAGTCACCGCCAATCACTCTCGCCGGGTCACTCTTACGTTCACCCTCTCTTATTCTAGCATCACTCGCCCACATTCTCTGTCTTAGGCTACGTTCACACTTGGCCTCGAAGCAGGCGGAAGCGGCAAAAACTTCTAAAAATCCGCCCGCCTAGGCGGCGAAGCGGGCGGAAAACCAGGCGGAAAGCAAAATCGGTCTCGGACCGATTTTTTCGCCATGGCGAGGCGGAATCGCGGCGGAAAGTCGTTCCGCTCGACCGGAAGCTCCACTAGCATGTAAACATCCGGTCGTAAAATTGTACATGGCACCAAAAGTGTAGGCTGCGATGCATGGTGCTCGACGCGATCTAGATCCACCACCTTCTCTACAACAAGAGTGGTACTAAAACGTACTGTCAGCAATACTCGCGATAGTATTCAACGTCGCGCGACCGGAGGTGCAGCAACGAAGCCTTGGGGTGACCCAACTTCTCGCGCTTTTGCAAAGCTGGGCGAACCCACCACAGCCGCTTCGGAGGTTTCCGCTCCTTCCGTTTATTCATTGTCCATTTCTAGGAAACAAGTAGGTAGAAGTATGAAAAACAATTTCTTCGCCCACTTCTGCGGCAGAAAAAAGTTGGGCAGATTCCTCGTTGGCGCTCCGCAATTCTCCTCGCACGGGCGCGGTATGTTGCAAAAGTCGCAGGGCGCTTTTTTCGTTGCGCGGTGGTTTTCTCGTCGCGACAATAGATCGGGAGCATAGGTCTCACGTAGGACGCGCAGGCTTCGCTGAGCCCCAACACAAGGGCCAGCCCGGGTTTTAGCTTTGGTGTACTGGAGGCGCCGCCAGTAATACGAAATGATGAAATGTTATTACAACCTGTAAGCAAAAGCTAAGAAATATAATCACGCCTAGGCACCAACCTTTGACTCAGCGCTACCGTGCCCGTACGAGGAGAATTACGGAACGGCTACGAGGACATTACCGAAGGTCGCAGATGACAAGCAAAGTTGCGCGAAATGAACACTTTTGATGACGGGTGGGACAATGAATGAACATACCGCTCGAAATGGTGCGATAATGAGCGCCACCACGCCGACAAACGTACGCAGACTAGATGGATGTGGGCGAAAGCGGCAGCGGTGGCAGCGCCGATAGCAAAACAAATGTGAACAACTTGGACATGCGCGGAAAAGATTTTCCGGCCGCTTTGGCAGTGGCTCACTCTCGCTGATTATACTATTCACACACTAACGCGTTCGCTGTTCCCTCTATTCCTCTCTGCTTCCGTGCTTTATAAATTGTCGAGCAAATTACGCACGCCCGTAACCACGTGCAAAGCAGTTGCGTCACAAACCTGCAAATGGGAGCGTTCCGCCTAGGCATCATTAATGTCCTCGCTGGACATTGCGCTTTTCTTCGAACTCGGTCGAACCACCCAATGTGGCAGCCTCTATATATACTGCTATGTATACGCTTTGAAATCGCGCCGCAGAAGGCATCGGGCCTGTATTGATCTATACTATGTGTAAACGTTCCGGTAGTGTCGCATCGGGCGCACTTGCTGAAAAAAAAAAAATAGAAGTATGGTGAAGACGTCACTTGAGCGTTAAAGATCTCGGCCGACCGCCAGCTGTGTGTGTCGTGAGGGGAAGGGCTTCTATATTAAGCTAGCTCTTACATAACGTGGCAGAGTAAATGTGGAGCTGAGATCGTTGAGATTCCCGTTGGCTTCAGCGCTGGACGATCAAGAGGGAGTCAGACGAACGTGACTCTTCCTGCGTTTGCATCTGAGTATTCGTTTCACCGGTACACAGTCGGTGCTGTAGATGCCAGTAGCATAGAAGGAGGTGACGTCACTTGTATCATGCTATCGCATTTCTTTACACGAGATGCGTTTTCTTTCTTTAATTCTCGGGCTTATATATATGCTGCGACTTGTTCGTCCCATTGCGCATGCGCTTTCTTGTGTTACTCACCGCACTTGCTCAGTAGCTGCTTCGTTCTGCTGCTGAGCAGGAATTCGTGGGTTCCATTGCATATTGATTGGGGCTGAGTGTGAAAGCGTTTATGTGCTTACATTTGGACCCACGGTTAAGATCTTTCAGTGGTCAAAAACTTGTCCGGAGCCCTTCGCTTTGGTGTCTGTCGCAGCCATGGCTGGATGTGTATTGGCGTTAAATAAAGGAAGCTAGATAAGGTTAAATTAAGTTAGATTGTTAAACTGCGCTTCTGGAATGCCCAGAAAAGCCAGCGTTGCCGTGAGCGGAATCTTATTAAAGGCGCAAGAACGAAAGACGGTATTCAAGTTTTCGCGCTAACTGCTGATCACGTCACTAAAAGTTTGGACATCCTCTGCTCGGGATTGGGTTAAAATGTTATCTATAGACAACGGGATATCTTGCATTATAAAGAAACAAATGACTCAACCTACCGAGTTCTTGAGAACGTTTTCTGAAACATGCCAAAATATTTTTAAATCCGTGACGCCATACCGACGTATCGGCGACGCCTTACCGACGTATCGGCGCTTCGGTTCGGGTGAGAAGAAAGCGAAACTTTGGCATTCTTTGTCTCCGCTTATAACGAACTTTTCCTTTTCCAGCCAGATAAATTGAAATGGACGCCCGGATAATGCAACAATAATTGTACGACCTCCCGCGATAGCCCAGTGGCTATGGCGTTGCGCTGATGAGCTCAAGGTCGGGGGTTCGATCCCGACCGCAGCGGCCGCATTTCGTTGGGCGCGATCGAAATGCAAGCACCCTCGTGTGCATATATTTAGGTGCACCTTAAAGAACGCCAGGTGGTCAAAATTAATACAATATCCCTCACTACGGCATGCGTCATAATCAAATCGTGGTTTTGGCACGTAAAACCCGCGAATTATTTTTTCGTTTTAATGCGAAAGCGTTGTATGCCCCATGAAGCGGAAAATCCGGCGTCCGTTGTTATCCGATGGTACCAAATCCCACGGGACCAAGCGGTGACGTCACGTTCCCGGCGCTGGACCTGCTGCGGCTCGGACTGCGAAATCCCACGGTGAAAGCCCACTCCCAAAATTGGATAAAAGTGGAATAAATGGGATTGAGGTGGATTAAGGCGGAGTTTTAATTTAAGGTGATAACTTGAACAAGCCATAATGCTTTCGGATTCAAATCACGTAAAGATACTTAAGTGGCTGCCAATTTTCTGTTCTTTTCCGAAGCCATCAATTTACGCGCTTCTTCAGTCAGTGGTCCGCGCTCGGCCCATGTTATCACCGGGATCAGCTCGCCGTGAATGGGGCATGATAAGAATAATTAGAATAGAGCAAAATGAATCCCTTTATATGTACGGACTGGAGTCTAGAAAATTACTTATAGACCACTCCCCCTCTCTTCCCCGCTGCCCTTTCCTTTAAAAAAAAAGATAAATAAAGTTGTTACTACTACTACTACTACTACTACTACTACTACTACTACTACTACTACTACTACTACTACTCACACCTGGCTTAAAGAACCCCAGGTGGCCAAAATTAATCCGGAGCCCTCCACTGCGGCGTGCCTCATAATCAGAACTGGTTTTGACACGTAAAACACCAGAAAAGAAGAAGAAACTGACTCAGCGTTGTACATTGGCATCTTTTGAAACCAAGTAATAGTGTTACGGACTCGTTAAGAAACGCATCTCCTCTTCGCCTTTTGATATTTAGGTACTTCGCGATACCACAAGTGTTGGGAGACTGCAAAACCATAAGAAGAGAACGTCTCGAGAAACTGTGATTCCGCCTGCATTAGCCGGACAATTAAAGACTGAACCTCCCGATCGATGCGTTAATTGATTAATCGACGCGCGCAAGCCGGCCAACTTCACCATCGCCACTCGTGAAGGAAACGTCTTTCGGATTTATAGTGTTTTAAATTTATTCCTGTTCTCAAGCTGTTACGCTTTTATTATTATTTTTTTTTTGCACCTCCAGCATTCAGTCACCGGCATGGTTATATCCTTAGCGGCTGCGATAAGCCAGATCGATTCGTTATGCGTTGAAGATCGAAGCAAAGCCGTGGCCTAATCAGCTAAATTAGGATAAAAACATTTCCAGCGTATTCTGCGTAACGAGATTACCTAATGTCATCGTTTCGTGTTCCTGTATATCCCTTTTTTGCTGTCTTTTTTTTCTTTTCTTTCTTTTATTTATTGCTTTTATTGACGTCCGAATAATTTATCGGAACTTTTCCATGTGTATATGTATTTTTTTTTTATTGTCAAACGCGCGCTTAACATCTGTGTCGTGGATTGTTCTATATTGGCTGCCAGCAATGAACAGGTTTAGCTCGGGGGCCTTAATTTTTTAAGCTCGACTGAAGATTTGAGTAGCGATTAGCTAATGCCTCTTAATTTTCAGCCGGCGGGTGCTCTCCCTGCCTTTTAAAGCGTATATATTTTTTATCTACTCATGACTGTAAGGCTGGAGGATTACCTGAAAGCTAACTTATTCAAAAGCCTGCACGACATAGGCCTTGTACGCATAAGGGCTGTTTGGATTCGCGGTTTCGTCAAATTCTCTCTTGCGCTTCTCACTCTTACACTGCGACTTAGCACACCGTCATAGCATTTTCGAAGTTTTTTTTTTTCTTTTTTTTTTAACGTGCTGTGAAGTCTTCGTGTAGTGCCGGAGTCGAAGCTTTCATCGCTTTCCTAAACCGTCGCCTTTGGCCGTTATATGGTGAAAAACGAATTTCAGCAAATGTTTTGTTTAATCTGTCCCTGCCACGACACAATCGTCGATTCGCGGACTTGCGACGTTAAGTCCAATCTCTTGTACGTGGTTCTAAGACCTGCCGCGGTCCATTGCTAGACCGGTCAGGTCTTCTCCGGGCACGAGTTATTTCTTGAGCATATTTTTTAGCAACTCTCAAGGTGTTCCGTATTTTCCTTGATCAATCATTAATGAAATATGTTTGGTACTTGGTTCTATGGGAAATTGATTTGGTGTTCGCGGTTCTTATTTCTCGAGTTGGCGGCATTGTAGTAGAGGCCTTTCGCTTTCTCTCCCACGTCTTTATTAACAAGTTTTAATTTTGTCTGCACACATGACATTTTTTTTTTGTTTTTAGAGAGGTTTTACCTTTCGCGCACACATCGCCCTCCTTTTCGTGGAGGGCTTTATTTTGCAGTGGACATGGCACTGTTTATTTGAAAGTGTCCAATATATAATGTGTAAATGATTCTTTTTAAGATTTTACAGCACTACGCAGCTTTTTCTTGTATTTCTTTCTGGAATAATATTTAGAAAGATTAATGCTCACCGAGGAACAGGTTGAGCATCGTAAAACGAAGAAGCAATAAATGTCTTCCTATTATTTTTTTCTTCCGTTCCTGGATACTGAAGTGATCAAGTTACGTCTCTCGGCGAATATATTTTTTGTTTTATAGTTACGGGGAGAAATTGAAATTTATTTAGCGCAATCTCCGTTCTGCTACCTTTTCTTCCCCAAAACGTCTAATAAATTTCGGTGTTGACCCTGTAAGCTCAAAAAAAGAAAAGCTGGCAGTCACTGACGTATGCTTATGTGATTTGAATGCGAAAGCGTAACGACTTCTCTAAGTTATCACCTTACATTAAAACTCTACCTTAATCCACCTTCTCTAATTTGTACCAACCTTAATCCACTTCAATCCAATTGTGGGTGTATGCCAAGTCGTTTTTTTTTTTAATTTTTATTTCGGGTGTTTGGCCACTGCGCCGTGGCTGTTCACCGTGGGATTTCGCAGCGCTAGCCGCAGCAGGTCTAGCGCCCGCAACGTGACGTCATCACTTCGTCACGTGGGTTTCGGTACCGTTGGATAACAACAACGGACAGTGGATTTTTTCGCTTCATGGGCCAGCATATAAGGCTCTCGCCTTAACAACATGGACTGAAATGTGCTTAACATGAAAGTTCGGGTATGCGCAGTCCGTCGTACAAGCATTTGAGCTCTGTCATCGTTATGTGCCGGCCGCTCTGCCATACCCCCCCCCCCCCCCCCCCCCCCCCCTTCTTCTCGTTGCGTTCTCCAAGGCACGCGCCCGTGCAGACAAACCAAAAAATGCGCGCCGGCGCACGGAGCGTGTGCTCGCCCTGCGGAAACTGAATCCCTTGTTTGCTCGACTCATCTGGACGTATACGTGTTCGGGAGGCCGCGATTACATCAGCCCTGCACGCTCCTTCCTCGCCTGCGTCCTTGCCCTTTATTGCGTTCGTGCTCAGGGATCCGTTGCAAAAAAAAGGAATGGTTGTTTTTTCGGCGAATTTATGGGGGATGCGTCGGCCTCGCGCTCCGGCATGCGGTGATGCGATTCCAGCATTCTATACGAGCAGGTTCATAGCCGATTCTCCGACGGTTGTTCTTTATTGTTTGTTCGTTGTCTATTTTCTCTTTAAAATATATATTTTTTTCCGAGTCGCGCATGTAGAGTACAATTTTAGAAGAAGACCTTGGGCCGCCGCGGTAATCTGAGAGCGGAGCGAGTCACTTAAACAGATCGCTCGACGAGAATGCGCGCCGCATGCTTGAAAGTGGCATGACGCTGAGCTTGAATTTCAGTCTGGGTGCAAGGAAGTATTGCGAGTTGCGGGATAACGGAATGGCCAAGCGCGTAGGCGTGAGGAGAAACGCTGGTGGGCCCATGTGGTGACGCTAAGTTTAACTCGAGCGCGTAGATTTGAAGATTACATTAATTACGAGGTTGTTTGAAGATTTAAGCGAACCAGAAAAATAAGATAAAAGATAGCGTGATGACTCCACCGTCTGATGACTCACATCATCATCATCATCACCACCACCATTGTCACCACCTGCCGTCCGCGTCACTGTTGTTTCACTGTTCCTTAAACTTTAATAATGCATTAGAATCTCGTCTGTAACGAAGTCGCACCCGACACAAAAATTCACGTTCGTGCACGCTAATATAGGCGAGACACTTCCGAATTTCTACAGCGTATCCGATATTTCGTTATATCCGTATTCCTTGTATCGAGCTCAATGTTCGCGCACATCTGCCAAGGTTCTCGCGCTCTGCGGTCTCGGCGTGCTCTAACACTGGCCCACAAGCGAGGCAATCTTCGGGGAACGTCGGTGCTCTGGCTCCGCTTATCCGCGTGACGAGATCGAGCCAGGCTCTCCTGTGTGTGTGCGCACCTTGCTTCCAAGGAAACTGAACACCAGCACCGCCACCACCATCGCGTTGCGCGCAATGCGTGACGAGATCGGCGTTGCCGAGGCTGCAGGTGGCTGCGGCCGCGTTTAGTTTCGCTTTATTTAAGGAAAAAATGAAAAGACCCCCCCCTCCCCCTCGGTCGCCCATATACCCCGCTGCTTCGCCGAGCGCTGAAGTGGGGCTGGCTGCGATGGGTCTGGCTCTTCGCCGTCACGATTCGGCACTTGCAAGCTCTCCGGTGGAGCATGGTGGCGGTGGGATGCATGCAGTCCAGGCACAGGCTGTGAAACGGAGAGGGATGTTGTGCGGTGCTTTCGTTGGGGGGGCCCTGTGTGCCGACCGTGCTCTTGCCGAGAGATAGATGACGCGGCGGGGAAAAAAAAAAAAAGTGCGTGAGCGGGTGGGTTAGTATATCGGGAGGTCCTAACGGAGGACGCTTTCTGAGGCAAAGATAGCGATGGCTGCTTATACGGAGGGAGGGTGGGGAGAGAGAGAGGCGGACAGGTTTTTGGCGGGAACAGGAAAAACATCCGCGACATTCGTCATGTCAGGTGCATCGCTCTTGTCTTATAAGCGAGTGGCTACACCCCCCCTACCCATTTTCTTTCGTTATATCCCTCGGCTTGTTGCATGCGTATCTTGTGTAGCATGTTCCTCGCTAGTAAAGAGCCGTTTCCAATTTATTTTTATTCTTCCACTTTTGTAGGCATTTGCTTTGGATTTTAAAACTCGGTTCGCTTTGTTTTCGCTCTTATTTCCGAACGTGGTTCACAGTTCGCGAGGGTGGTCTGGTGGTGTGGTTTGCGTTGAAAGCAGGTGGAGTTCAAAGCGACCACAAGGTTATGTATTTTGCGTGGGGGAGGGACGTAAGTTACTAACACGTTATGCACCTTTTGTAATTACTCGCTGTATTGAGGCGTAAGATTAAATGAGAGACGGTGCTTTGGAAATTCTAGTGCTAGTTTCGTTAGCCCGTTGTCGGCGTAGTGCTAAGCGAGTTGTCATTAACCGCCGCGGTAAAACTGCGATTGCCCTTTCCTGGGAAAGGATATTCACAAAGGTTTGTGCACTGGACTAGTTTACTTGTTTTCTGGTGTTCATAGCGTCAGTCTGATTTTTCACGGAGAAAGACAGAGAGAGAGAGAGAGAGAGAGAGAGAGAGAGGAAAAAGAAAAATGCAGATAAAAAGTCGTCTGTTAAAACAACCGTTCCGGCTTTGTCCATGAATAACTCGTATTTCATACTGCTGGTCTGTCCGCTGTATGAGCGCATTGTGTAGTCAATTGCAACGATTGTAGCGCCACTAAAGAAACATAATTGGCAGTCATATGTGCGTTTGGCATTGTATCATTGAGAGCACTCCGTCTCGGTGTCCTTGATTCTTTCTCTGTCTCGTCTGTAGTTTTTTTGCCCGCATAGTACTTGATCAAGTTTGTCGCGTTGACAGATGACGAAATCAAAACTGGCTCGCGTTTGTCTATCGCAAGCTATGTAGCTTTGTCCGCCCGTGTGTGTTCATCACCCATATCTGAAAATCGACGCGTAGCTCTGGAATAATTCTTGCTTCTGTTGGTTTAAAAGGCCAAGTTTGGCTAAGAAGGTAGTTTGATGGAACGCACAAGGTTACTTCTCTTTCTGCGCATATTAAAGTAGTTCTACGCATTTTCGTTTACTCAGGCAAGCGGTATTCGTTTGGCCGTGCCAGGAATTTTGATGGTGTAGCCGCATTGCCTCGCATAAGCGCCAACTGCCAGTAAAACGTGTAATGCTGGGATTCGGCATGCGTAACCATTTAATTGAGATAAAGGGACATGGTTGAATTCGATATGACATGTAATGCGTAGGACAGATAACCTGCAATGATGCGTTAGAGTGACAGGTTGGGTGCAAGAAAAAGAGAAACGAGGTCTGGGCGCAACAGAGAATCATATATATCGTAATAGGATAAGAAAATGTGCGTGTGTATGGTGGGCTTCATTTGCGGAAGATGATGGCACATATAGTTCGAAATTACGGAGAGACGCACTTGTGCTGCAGTACAGACTTACATGTAGGTCAGATACGGTGGTGGTGGTGATGATGATACTGTCCCAAATATTCGTGGGCTACGAAACACGTTACAGTAAGGGACGCTACATGAATATTATTCACGCGAGCGCTTTTGTAGTCCCCCTTTCTATTGCAGCACGACCGTTTGCGTCTGCGGCTGTCAGAACTCGCGTCGTTTGTTGATGTAGCAGAAGGTCATAAAGGCTTACCCATCGCGGCGTGTTAACTGCCTCGTAAACTTGGGCCTTCACATAGGACACGTGCTATCATTCACGCAACTATTAGGTACGCTTCATCTTCCATATGCAAGACGACAACCACATTGAACGTGTTTTTGACGTATTTTTGGCGTCTGTTCGCCGTCTATCCGCGCGTTCGACTTCACTATTCGTGGGGATCGCGAAAATGATGTTCGTGTAGGTATATCACTTAGGTTTGAGTCGGATAACAGCGTTGCTGCGCGCGGCGAGAAATGGAGGCTCTCCGACGCGGCGCGTACTCTCCGTGTAGTTGGCAAGCGTCACTCCACGTTTCAGGAATATCGCTCTTTCGTAGTAGCGCTAGTATAGCAGTAGCATCGCCGAATAAAACAGATTAAAGAAAAGAAAAAAAAATCGTTGCAAACGATCTCGGAGGAGTGAGTAATAGATTCTTCACACTAAACGGCATATTTTGATAGTCGTTTTATTCATTTTTATCTCTCGTGTTTCACTGTACTCGAGTCTATTTCATTCGATCTCCCGCCGTCGGACGATCGACGTTAAGCAATTCTTCCGCATCTATCCGTGGAGTTCGTAGTATCGCAGACCTCGTTTCGCGTACATCGCGCGTTCTCGCGCTGGGAAGGAAAGGGAGCTCCACTTAGAGCGGGAAACAGTATATATAGTATATCGGCGTTGCTGTCTGTATATACTTGCTGTTTGCGTAATTTTTAAGAGTTATTGCCCGCATGCCCCGAGGCCTGGTTACGTGTCTCCTATGAGGTGATTGAGGTATATAGAGGAGCGTATATAACGGTTCCCATCGCCAGAACCGGGGCCGAACGTGGACGGCGGCGCATGCGAGTCTCAACCCAGACGGGCCCCACATGACTGTCATGATAGTTGCTATTTAAATTAGTTTCGGAGTTGCTCTATAGCACTCGCTACGGGAGTTGTTGCTATGGACATTTCCAATAATATTTGCTGTATCAATTGCTAGCGCTGCTTCTTGGAGTTGCTCTATATTAGTTGCTACGAAAGTCGGGACGGCAGTCGCTGTGCTTGATATAGTCATTGTGGAGATTTTAATTACAGTAGCAACTGCCACAATAACTGTCTATTATTATTATTAGCAGTTATAAGTGACCACTGTGGCGTTGCAAGGTGCTTTGTTTAACAGTGGGCGAACGAGGGAAGCGTCAGCCTCGATCGAGCCAACGTTCGACACGGCGTGGACCTGTCTTCGTCAGCACCATGCCAGGGCGTTTCGAAACGTTGACCGAGGGTTCCCTAGTTCGCCCCTCTGTTGATCAGTTGAAGTCTCCCATCTTCATGTGACGCTTTGTCTTGCTTGGAGCGCGTTCGTGACGTCCGATGGCTGAGACGTGTTGTCCGGATGGATGGGGTATCGCTCGTGGGATGCGATCTATAGCTTGCTGTTTCTTTCCTGACGAGGGAAACAGGGCAGATCAAACCCACCATTTCATGTAGCACATTTTACTAACATTCAGCGAATGCCGCCAGCGAACTCCTCGTACACTTATGCGTATACCTGCCAACCTGCGAACTTTACTATTCTGGAAGGGAAGGGAGGTGGAAGAATGCACGAATGTTCTTTTTTGTTTGTTTGTTTTTTAAGCTTGTCTTCAGCGCATGTCCCAGTAGTGTATGTCCTTTCTGGGACTACATACGCACTTGAGTAACGAAGATTTAGCTTTAGACGCAGCAGCAAACTTGGAACAGTAGATACAGACAAGGGACAAACTGTTTCTAGATGACAGTTATGGTGACTTTTTCATTGACTTAGCTGTTGCTGATTTCACCTGCTTGAAGAACTTGTTTTGTATACAAACTTGCTCGAAACAAGTTTGCATCCTGCACTATCAAAACACTTGCAACGGAAGGTATACAGAGACCAACGTGCGGTACATTTTCGCAAACAGAATTATTTTTGTCGTTGCTGCAAAACTGGACGAAACATGCGTAAAATTGTAAAACGGGCCCAAATTCGCAAACATTACGAAAAATTCGGGAGAGTTGGCAGGTATGCAGTTATGCATACTCGCACACGAGTCGGATAGCGATGGCGTGCTGAATGTAGACAAGCTGTTCACAGAGCGGCGGCCTAGAAGATGTAGATGTATAGGGAGACTTCAAATGATGTGTGTGTGTGTGTAAGTTTTCTGCGCAGATGAACTGGGCAAAGGCATGGGAGCACTGTGCAGTATAGCGTCTATGTATTGAACAGTTCTTTCGCGACCATGTTGCTGCACCAGGCTGCACATCTCTTTATTGTAATCCGAACGACCTTGGCTACCGTTTCCCTTTTCCACTATAGACTCGCGTGTTTTTCCTATCCCAGGGCATGTTCGTGTGCTGCGCGTTTAATGGCGCCCGAGAGACCCGTCGCCACCCGTATCCGACGCTTTTCTCCTTCCCACAACGCTCGCAGTGTAGCTGCGGGCTCGTGGCTTTATGCGCGCGCGTTGCCGCTGTTAAATAAACAAGCGGGAAGGGTGGTGTGCCTATGGAAAGCGATGGCGCCGGCATGGCGCCGCACTTTTCATTCCTTATCCCTATCGTTGTCCGCAAACAGGACGACGGTGCTCGGCAGCCTTTCTTAAAAAGCTCTCGTTTCTCCCGACCCACTCGCACTGGCCAAGTCGTGTTTGCCCGTCTGTCAAGCGAAGCTGCTCGGCGCCGGGTCTGGGAAAAAAAAAAAAAAAAAAAAAAAAAAAAAAAACAGAGGGGGAGTGTGTGGTGCGACCGATAGGACGCATTCGAGCCGTTGTTGTTGTTGTTTAGGGGCGATGCACGTCGTGAATGCGCTCAAGCTGTGCGCATGCATGCGTGAACCCCTGCGCGTGCACGGAGAAGCGGCCGGTGCTGCCCGCTGGCTGTGGCCGCCGGGCCAAGGTAGAGACGACGGGGAGCCGTCCGGTGGCTTATCTTTGTGCAGCGCCGGGTGAAACGTCGAAAGAAAGAAAGAGAACTAATAAAAGAGGAAGGGAAGGTGGAAAGCCTCAAGAGACGAGGTACATAATATAGCTCAACTCGGCGTTTCTTGGCTTGAACGCGAGGTAATCTCGGTGGGCCACAGGCTGAAGCAAGGATTGTCGAAGCCAGACTTCCGAGGAGAGAGAAAAAAAAGAGAGAGAGAGAGAGAGACGAGAAGTGTATCACTGCTTTGACTTGCCGCGGTAGCCCAGTGGCCATGTGGCTTTGTATTGCTGAGCTCGAAGTTGAGGGTTCGATCCGGGCCGCGGCGCGGCCGCATTCCGTTACGGTCAAATTGCAGAAAACTTTCGCGTGTTTATATAGATTTAGGTGCGCGCAAGAAAAAAAAAAAAAAAGAGGTGGCCAAAAGTGATCAGGAATCCCCCACTACGTTGTGCCTGATAATCAGGTCGTTGTTTTGGCACGTAAAACCTCACATTTTAATCACTGCCTTCCTGTGGCGTTTGTCGTCGTTTAAACAGATCAAAGGGCTCGGATGACAGTCTGGTTTTAAGTGAGATTACCGATGTTCAGTCTTGTTGCCTCTGTAATATAGCACAATCAGAACAAAGCATTTCGCCGCGCGCTCTGAGGTGCTTCTCCAGGCAAACCGGAACGGTTTGGCAGAGCCACTTAGCGTAATGGGCTTCCTTGTGTACTGCCATTCCAAATTTTCTCGAGGTCCTAATTCAACTTTCTCGCGTGTCGACCGATGGCGCAGTGCACAGCGTTGTCGCATACTCTTCTGGTATACTTCTGCCATCCTTATACGACGATTTGCGCCCACTGCGGTCCCGGTCGCCGGCTTCTTTCTCTTTCGCGAGTCTGCATCCGCGAGCTTCGATTTTTCTTCGGTGCCCGAAGCGACCGTATACTCTATGGGGCCTGGCCTCATCTTGCGGGGGCTCCACTTCCATCGATCGCTTGCGTGCTTCCACGTCGTATTTCGCGGCTTCCGTCCGAGCACGCGTCATACAATTTTTTTCCCCCCTGCGTGCCCTAGCTGTTTGTGCCTGGCGGAAACAAAACGGTGCGCATGGACCTATACGGCCGGTGCCCTGTCGTGCCGGTAGGTGATGTCGTTATCGACATTGCTGCTCCATTTTCGCCGTTCCCTCGCTGTTCTTCCTCTTAGTTTGCCTGGCAGCCATCTTTTACTGCTTGAGACTGCCAGCCTAAGCTTTTCGATCGTTCATTTTATTGCTTTCTTGGCTTCCCATTTTGGCAACGTCGCGGAGCAACTTCAAGGCACGCTAAGGAGGAGTATTAAGGTGAGTAATGCATACGCTTTTGCAACGGCAAAAGAGCCGCGCTAGCGCTCTTACTGCCAGAGCTTGGTGTCGCAGAAAAAGCGCCAAAACGAAAGTCTGGTGGCACCGCCGACTTGAGTCAGTGTCTTGCGCACCAGCTCACCTTGGCGTCGTGGACTTCGACAGTGTGAGCTAAGGTCTAGTTATCGTCCACCGATACCGAGGTGTGAATCTAGGAAAATATAGTAGGTAACCTAACCTGCTTTAAACCGATGTAACGTTGTCTTTTAGTGACTCGTTATGTCAAAACATGTGACGTAACTCGTCGCTTGCCTGATTTTGAATCACCGTATCATTTGGTTACGACTCGGCCCCGAGCAACGCCTTTCCCCATGAAGCGCCACGAACCTCAGGGCTGCTTCCGGATGTAAAAATGCGGATGCGGAGCTGCGCGAGGCCAACATTTTCTTTCTTTGCTTGCGCACTTTCAATCGCAGAGCTAAGTGTTGGCTTCGCAGTTCGGTCCTTTCTCAAGGGTCGTATATTTCTCACTAAAGTGTGTTACGCCCTTTATTGAAGGTCCTGACGCGCATTTGCGAAGGTGAAAGCAACCCATAAAAAAGGGGGTACTCCTCTAACCTCTTTTCTCAGCTCTCTAAGCCGCAGCTGCGGAATGCGGTCACCGAAGGAGGTGAAGGTGAAAGTGGCATTCCTTGAGCCCGGGGACTTCGCTTTCATCCCCAGGCCGCTCCTAAAACCCGGCGTTCCCGTTTCTAAAGGCGTCGCAGCGGGCGGTGTCCCGATGTCCTTCGCTGCCCTCCATCACACGCGAGTGCGACAGTTCGCGACATATATCTGTGGGACACTCTTTCCGGTGCTCTTGGGGTGCTCATCGGTTTTCGTCACCGCAGGGGGCGCTGGCATCGATGCCAAAGAGGGGGTGCGCGTTTGTTGTGCGGGTCGCTCGGGCAGATCGAGAACCAGGGTGTCGTGCGCGGTGCGCGTGCAAAGGGGAAAAGCAGACGCGGTCACCGCGTGTTCTCCAGCCACACGTAGCAAATGCGGATCGTACCGTTCGTTCTGCGGCAGCTTTACCTCCGGAGACCTCCGTTGCCGCTCCTTTCCCGAAGCAAGCTGTGTGCCCAATGCCCAGGGCCGCCCCCTGCCATGTGAAACTCGTTGTTGGCGGCAAGTGGCGGGATGCCGGCTGTGTTGCCTTGCGGTCGCTTGGTTCACGAGGCAAACCAAGGCCGTACACCAAAAAATGCGTTTTGCTGCATGCTTCTTTTTCTTTTTGTTATAGTTGCGCTCCTACAGAGACCGTGTGCACCGCAGGAAACGGACGTCTGCGGGAAGTGGACACCTGTCGATCTTGGTGCTTCGGAAATATAGCTAACTTCTTTCCCTTTGCTATGCTGCGATTTCCCCGAGTCCGGTCGGATGACTTGTCTTATAGTTAAGTGCAGTACCGTACTGTAGGTGGATTAAGCATGCATCTTGCAGACACGTAAGCAGGTCATCATTGCTTAACCAAGCGTCTGAGACAATAAGCGCTGATAGACGGGGGCAACAGAAGAAGGCGCCATAAGCTTGCAGAAACGCCTTGGTCGGTTGTCCCTGTGCTTACTTCCCGACGGGTTGGACGCTGCTGGAGCTTCCGTACGAGCTGCATGCAACTACACAAAGACGTGCATAGGGGTGGTAGTATACGCCCTCTAGCGTCCGGGACGTGCCTTTTTCGGGATGCGCACTCTTGGGCAGCTGGACAAAAGACGAAAAAGAAAAAAAGGGGGAGAAAGCGATGGTCATCGCTGTGGGGGGTTCCTTTCGCGGCAAATATGAATAGGTTGGATAGCTTTCGCGGTACGAAAAGGGGGATAGGAGGCTTGAAGGCAAGGAGAGAGAAAGTGGGATGAAAAGAAGAGGGATGTGTGGGGTTGTGATTGGCGCAGTGCTTTGGGGAAAAAAAAAAAGGGGGGGGGGAGCTCGGGCTGCCTTTCAAGCTCAACGATGCCAGATCTCTTTTTTTCTTTCTTTTCTCGTCGTCTTGCCGGTACCCGGTTTCCCCGTTCGCCTGCGGTGTTTTCGGGTGTCTAACTGCGCGACGGCTTTCGGAGTAGGCAGCGTGCGCGTCGCCAGTGCTTTCTCGGCGACCTCTGCTGCTTTCACTGGGGCCCGTCGCCGATTTTTTTCGGGCGCTTGCACGTGTTTTTGTTTGGGCCGTCGGGGAGGACGGAGATGGACAGCGGGCGTGTTTGCGGCGTGTAGCGTGTGCCCGTCGGTGGCGCCCGCCGGACAAAGGCCTAAGTGTGACGGGGAGGCAGGACGGTGAAATCGGTTCTGGCTCGTTTCGTGGCGATTGTCATCTCTGAAAAGGAACGGGGGAGAGAGAGAGAGCGGGCACTCTGTCCCCGCTGCCCGCCGGCGCCGCGGGCTTCTCGAGGTTTTGCATTTCGCGAACGGGTCTCGCAATCTATCGCGCTTATCGGTAAAGTAGCGTGCCACGATCGTGGAGAAACGCTTTCGAGCTCGCAAGCATTCACGCTCGCCGCAGAGTATGGCTCGTTTAATGACAGTTTCGAACGTCGCCAAAGGTTATTCTTTACTCAATGCCTATGTAAGTTTCGCGAAAGGTCTTGGGTCTTTTCAGCTTGGCAAACAAGGAACGTGCAGCGCTCGTGGACCAACGTTTAAAAGGCTCGCTTTTAAAAGCGCGCATTTTGCCTCGCCCTGCTGTGGCGCCTTCGAACGACGCCGATTTGTTGTTACAATTTAAATGCCCTAGCTTAACCTTTTACTTTCTGTAGAGCCTCCAAACTTGTTTGCATTTGGTGCCACACCAGTTAAAAGCTCGAAACTGTATTCGCTGCGTCCGTCCGGCTGGCCGTCCTTTTCACTGCGTGTCACCGTGAGGCCATCTTCTCATCCTCAACTTCACGCTTCCATATGGCGAAGAAAAACGAAAATCTTTGCCCGCCTCCGCTACTGGGATTCGAACTCGCGCGCTTCAGGCAATGGACAGTTTCTGACCGAGCAGCACTCACCACTGGGCTCTCGCGCAGCTTTTTGCGCTTGCGTGGTGTCCAAGTGCAGCTCCCAGGGACCGCTTATTCGGAGTGAGAGAAACAGATCTCGAAGGGCGATGCTTTTGCGGACTGCATGCGCCGGAAGCACCTCATAGCCGTTATGTTTTGCGCCACGTGGACTCTGAGAGTGGTAACGCGTGTGGTGGGCTAGGGGGGTGCATCGTGATAAGGTTTTTTATTGAGAAGATGGCG
Source organism: Dermacentor silvarum (assembly GCF_013339745.2). Taxonomy (NCBI): domain Eukaryota; kingdom Metazoa; phylum Arthropoda; class Arachnida; order Ixodida; family Ixodidae; genus Dermacentor; species Dermacentor silvarum. The sequence goes on from NC_051164.1 coordinate 91,923,914, forward strand.
TGCAGACGTATTTCGATTCGAAGGCTTTTAGTTGACGTAGTTGGGCACTTTTTTTTTTTTTTCAACATTTGAGTTTAGTTGCATCTCCACGACAAAAGCAGCGCGAAGATATGTCGGTACTATAGCCTTTTTTTGCATTTAGATGTGTAGCACGCACCAACCATTCTTGCTGAAACCTTTCCATGCATAAAAAAAAAAAATTGAAAGGAAAGTAACAAGATGGGCTCATGTTACTGGACACAGCATGAGGCGTCTCCTCCTCTTGTGCTCGCAGCAGCGGTTTGCCACTGAGGGCTGCAGGCACGGAAATCTCTCGAATGCAGCGAATGGAAGCCGTACTCGTGCTCGTTGCTGCTGTTGTTATTTGTACGCAACGCGCGCGCGCACACACACACAACCACACGCGCAAGTGACCCAAAAAATCCCCTCGCGTGTGGCTGCCAACGTACGGCTTCGCTGCATTGCTGAGAATTCTGCGGTGGAGTAACAAGAGCGGTTTGCAGCATGGCACGGACAGACAGACACGCCACGCACATAACGCGCACTTACGGTTCTGCTATTACGAAAGGAAAAGGTGTACTATGCGACAACGGCTTGCCGTTGGGAGATATGTGACCTTCTGGGGGGGGGGGGGGGGGGGGGCGTTGCATTCGCGCGGCGTTGCATTCGTCAACGCCGCGCTCTTTTCATAATCGCCTCTCTCTCTTTCTCTCTAAAGCATGGCCTTTACCCCTTGCGTTCTTTGTTCGCGGGGCACCGCAAAGACCCGCTGTGAACGCCCAATATATTTGGTTGCGAGGACTTTTTGAGGCGCTCGCATATATGGGAGGGCTTTAGGCGCCGTGCGCCGCGCGAGCGGTGACAAAGGACGTTTGGCCACCCGCGGTGACTCGTCATTGCCTTCGTCACCGCGTTGCTGCAGTTCATTCATCCCTTTTGGCGAGGTGTGCCTTCAGGCGGCTGCACCGCCACTCCCAGCGTGTAAGGACGGTACAGAATCGCTGTATACACGCCACATATTCGATGTTGAGGGACCGAATTCGCGAAGCTTTTTTCGTTCGCAGGAGCTGTTTGCCGTTGAAAGGCCTCTTTCGCTGATAAATATGCCCTACATTGCGATTGGCTTGGACCTTTCTTCTTTGTGTGTGTGTGTGTGTGTGTGTGTGTGTGTGTGTGTGTGTGTGTGTGTGTGTGTGTGTGTGTGTGTGTGCGTGTGCGTGTGCGCGTGCGTGCGTGCGTATGGGCCGTCTTTTCACAGTCCCGCATCTTGGCATTCTACTACAACGGATTCTTCGGCGTTCAGTGGACCGCGCTGCGGTGCGTGGTTGAACGTCAGCTTTGCGTGACCGGTGCAGTTTCTTGCAGATTTTCGAGGCGATCGATATGTGTCGCCTTTTGATGCTGTCTGGCATGCGTTTCACAAGACGCCCGCCCCCTGCGCGCGTTCTTACATTGGGACGTCACGTTTGAACGCTCGTGAACCCTTTATAACCCTGCGTAGTCACAGGGAGATGCAGCCATAGAACGAGTTTAAGCAGCTTGCAGACGAGCCACAATACAATGGAGCGCACGTGGACGCATACCGTTCGTGTGCGTCTTTGCTCTCTGTGATCAATGGGACATTCTATGGTACTTTGATATGTGGGATCTATGGACAAGACGGGATTGTGTCTGTTGAAGCCACGTACCAATCGGCCACTGAAACCCCGATGCCTTAAATAAGTAAAAAGAAAAAGGAGAGAGAGAGAGACGGGAGAAAGAAAAGATCAGGACAGGTCAAGCAATATATTTACCCTGCAACACTTCACGTCCAAGCAACTGAGCATCTGCGTTTGACGCTGCCATTTGTCGTGAGGCGTGCTTGTTACATTGAGCTGCTGATGGCGGAGCGTGGCGGTCGCAGGCTTGGTGCGGGGTTGAAAAATCAGCTACAGTAATAGGTTCTCGAGTGGCGCGTATTCGCCGAAATTTCGCGTTTGCAGTCAGTTTTTTTTTTCTCCTCCCCTTTAAACAGAGGTTAGCGTCTCGATGGCTGTTGCTCATTGGAATGTAACGTCGATGTCTCGGTATATCACTCAGTACCGACATTTTTTTTTTTACTTTTTTTTTTACTTTACCTATGTATTTTACGTGATCCCGATCGTTGCTGTCGCTTGTGTCTTTTCATTTATAGTTCGTCGTAGGCTGTTTCGCTCTTTTTGCTATGGCAGAGGTCTCGTATGAATATCTTACACACGCCTCGGGCGTGATGCGCTTTCCAGTAGAGCTCGCGAGCCGAGTTCGCTCCCCCCCTCGACAACCAAGATTGAATCATGATGGCCCTCTTCTGCCCGGACGCGCGTGAATGAGGCTTATAGAAATGCCGCTCTGCGTATTTGCCATTTCGTTTCATAAAATTGCCTTCCAGTCAGCGGAGAACAAAGGACCACTAACGCCGCTGGGAGTGCAGGTTGTGCAGGTTGTGCTGGGAGCTCAGGAAAGGGCGTAAGATTGAATGCGGCACGAAATGGCAAGGCGGAGGCCAGGGACTACCACTTCAAGAGGTCGGCGCAAATCGAGCGCTCTTACAGCCCTCTTGTCGTTGCGTAATAGGCGTACCTGTGACCGGAACGCGCTCAGGCACCTCCCGATTCGTTTGCGGGGTCGAAATGACCTTTACGGCCGCTCCCCCTCGCATTTGTAACGGGCCCTTCATTCTCGCCAACTATACGAAGGCCGAAAACCAGGCGTGGCGCGGGAAGAAGTATGGCATGCCGCGGAGATTCGAGATGATTTGCTTTGACCCGTCGCGGACGAAAGCGAAGTCGAATTGAACATAAACGAGAAGTTGAGATTAGAGAAGAACGGTGGGTTCTGGCCAACGCCTCGGTGAATGGCAGTGTTGAAGGGCACTCGGAAACAAAAGGAGTTGGCCTGCTTCTGCTATCTACTCGGAGCGCTGAAAAAAGTTCGAAGGAACGTTAATCCTGCTGCGAGGCAGGAAGCGTTGAAGGTTGTTGAACCAAAAACTGTGCAGTGTTCCAGAACCTACGTAGAGTTGACTGTGAAACTCCATGAGCACAACATGGTTTCGGACTGCGCTGCAATCAATTGAAGATCACTGTATGCTGCACCAAACCGCGGCGCATTTCTTCCTGCCGCGATGCTGCTGCAATTACTGTGACAAAACAAGCAGGCGGGCAACACTTAAGACAGGTTATCAGGAACGCCGTGCCAGAAAATCAGCATGCTGTGAACCAATTTCAGCGTCATGACCTCGCGCAAGCAATAGTGTCACCGCGGTCGCTTATGTAAACGCCGCTGACGTAATGAGCAAGAAGCTACACATCCTTGAACTCGTCAAGCGCTAAAGCGAGCACAGTTTCTATACATAGCGACGAAATTACACAACTAAAACTCCAGCCACATTCGGGCAGTAGTCACGCAAGCCGATGTCGATGCATATAATGCCTCCTGCGTATATACTCTCGAGAAACACCAGGCCGGGCTTTGGGGCACGGCGCTTTCTATACAGCCGGTCTCTTAGCACATATACTTTAGCTACGTATAACAGCCCGTCTCGCTCCTTCGTCACTATAGATCAAGCGTACATGTTAGGACGCGATAACGCAGGTGAATAGAGAGTGACACGCGCTCTACTCACCCATATTCAGCAGCTGTCCTGGCGCCGGGTGGTTCACGAGTCTCCTCTTGTACAAAGCTCCGGCGTGGCATCTTCCACGCATTGTTGCTGGAACTGTCGCAAACCGCCGCGCACGTCCCGTTCTCGCTCACTACGAGTTCACCACTTCGCGAGAACGCGTCGCGACGTCGTCTCGAAAGAAGGTCCCTCGCGCAATCCACCAGGCTTGCTGCCTTCGCGTCGCCAATCGGTGCTCTTGGCGGTGGTCGTTCCACGCACCGTTCCACGGCTCCACTTCTGTCGGTTCCTGCAAGATATTCCCGCTGAACCTGCGCTCGTACATCGGACCCAGCGATTATCTGGGTGATAGTATAGGATATCACACTTCGAGGAGAGGCGAGGAGGAAGCCGGTAATGCCGACTGGCGGGTCACGAAGCGGCCGGCGTTACCGCTGGCGTGCCGTGCCGTCAGCCGACACCATTGCGGCGTCATCCACAAAGCTTTTAGCCTTATCAGCCTCGGGTGCGTCGGCGTTAATACGCTGTGTGGCGCGAGCCTGCGACTGTAATGTCGCCGATGCTGCGACTGTAATGTCGCCGTTATTCAGCCGCAAATGATTGTTCATACCTTCTGGACTAAAATAAGTAGAGTTCATATTCGCACAAATGATTTTCTTCTTCCGAGTTCCTTACTGGCAAACATCGGAAAAGTGTACGCGGTGAAACGCACGTTCATTGCTGCAGCATAGTGCCTGTTTCTTCCGATATCGAAACGAAATCTCACGATTCGAAATGTGTGTCCCCGAATGCTTAGCTGTACTATAGCTGTATAGCTGAAGCATAGCTGAAGTATAGTTGTAGTATATCTCCGCATAAACTTGGAGGCTTACAAAAAAGCTTGATAACAAGTTTAGGACCGCGCAAGAAGCGATGGAACGAAAAATGTTAAACGCAACGTTTAGACACGGGAAAAGAGCGGTGTGGATCAGAGACCAAACGGGAGTAGCCAATATTATTGCTGGCGCTGAGAGAAAAGAAAATGGAGCTGGGCAGGCTATGTGATGCGTAGGGTAGATAACGAGTGGAATTAGAGTCACAAAATGGGTGCCAAGTGTAGTCGAGGACGGTAGAAAATTAGGTGGGGTGATGAAATAAGAAAATTTGCAGGCGCAAGTTGGAATCAGCTAGCGCAAGACAGGGGTAATTGGAAATCGCAGGGAGAGGCCTTCGTGCTACACGCAGTGGACATTACAATAGGCTGATGATGATAACAGCATAAATCATTTTTTATAGAGTTAATCATGTATCTGCTGTGTGGGGGCATGTGCAATATGGAGGTTTGTATACGACGTACACTTAAGGTAATATGTCGCACTTTGCTGGGCTTCAATGGAAGTTAATGATTTGTGGTCGAATTTTGGATGTCTGTAAGAAATAATCAGGTTGTAGTGGTGAACTTCAAAAATTCGTAATCCTCTATGCTGCCAGTTTCGATAACGCTGCGCCGTTTTAACGACAGTCGCGGTTTAGAAAAAAAAAAAGAGATAGAGAGAGAGAGAGAGAGAGAGAGAGAGAGAGAGAAAGGAAGCCACCAGGAAGAATGCATGTAGGAGCGGGCGATAAGGTCGGCTACCCGTGATGAAGGGGGGGGGGGGGGGCACATTTCCCGTCTGTGTTTCATTTCTTCCCCTCCCTCCCGGACCCCCTTGTCTCCTTTTGTTCCTCCGTCGACGAGGCACGCGCGGTCGTTTCGGAGGCCTGATTTCCTCATCGCGAGAGGCTTGGCTCGGCTTCGAGAGAGCGGCGGCTTAATGGATGCCGGATGATTTCGCCGATGAAGAGGCCGCGAGGGAGCGAATTGAAAGCGCCACGAGCGCACAGAAGGGAGGGTGCTTTGGCTGAAACGGAACAACGGAATTGCGCGATTACTCGGCCACCTATACGCAGCACGCGTGGATCTCTCTCTCTCTCTCCAGTGCTTTCTTGTTTGTTCTTCTTTTTTTAGGGGGGAGGGGGGGGGTTGTGGGGGTGCACTTTTACTTTCTTCGGAAAACAGCGGACGCTTTTCATTCTAGTTTGGGGTTGCGTTTTCTCCCCTTTCCTTTTTCTTTTTTTTAAAACCGTCTTATCCTCCCATTCTTGTGCTTCCGTCGTTCTCTCGCCCCCTCTCCACGCTTTTAAATTTCCCAAATTGCCCGTCGTTGTACCCCAATGGGATTTATGCGGCCGTCATCCCCTCCTCGTTGTCTTCGTACCTCTAGCCTTCGTGCTCACGACCTGGCTTTGTGCTGACCCCCTCCCCCCCCTACCGCCCCCTCGGCTGCTGTCGGAGCGACGGGTCACTCGCGAGTTCACGGGAGGTCACGTCTCGCGAGAGGGACCCGACGGCAAACGGGTCAGTCAGCCTGTGGAAGAAATTACCTCCCCCTCCCACCCCCCACCCACCCCCTCCGTTTTATATAAGTTTCCGGACGTGACGCGCTTACCCGTGCGATATATTACGCGCTCATACTTCACTTCTCACTATTTCTCTCTTTCCTGACTCGGCTGCAGACAATGCATCCGCCTAAGAGTTGTGCCCGAGTGCTTTATTGTTATTGCGCTTTGCGAGGGAAAACAATTCGTTTCTCCCGTGGGCCCTGGCTTTTCTGTGATCACATCTGTCTATTAGCTTTCCGGGCACAAAGAGGGTGCCCTACCTGCACCACCAAAAAAAAGTATCGCAGGTACGTTTCCGAGCACCTCGGCTTCTGGGAGTCGCTTGGCGTGAGCGTCTGGATAAACTTGAGATAAAAATTTACCGCCTGCGACGGAAAATGTGCGCCAGCGATTGGGAGCGTGCACGCCCGGCGTAGCTCGCGTTCTTTCGTTCTGTCGACATACAGCTCTACAAGTTAGGCGGGCCCTCTCTGCCAAACACTTCTCGTTGTGTCATGTCTGGGCATTTCTCCAGAAGTGCGCGAGCTTGGGTCGTTTTTGTTAACCGCCAATGCAACAGCGTTGTGCGACGTAACACATTGGAACTCTCGAAGGAGCTATACTGGGGGATGCGTCCGCCGCTGTGGCAACCCAAACAACAGATAGTAGTTGAACCTTCTTATACAAAGTGCGAGGTTGGGATCAGCTTGGACTTTACGGCATGCATCCTGTTCCTCAATTCTAGTCGCGTTGTGGAACAATTGTCATTTACATTGGGTCATTTACATTGGGTCTGTGAAGTTACTCTGAATCCGTGATCAGCGACGGCTTTTTTTCTGGATAACAGAGACAAATCTCGAAGGCTATGGTTTTGCTGACTGTATGCGCGGGAAGTAACGCACTGTGCCATCCTCTATAAATATGGATGCGAAAGGAACAGCGCAGGCTGTCGAGGCATTCCTGGCTGCACTCCAGTAGCATGGACCATTGTCGGCCGACGTGCATTGTGATTCGCGTGTGCCTATAACGCACTCAGAATTATACATCGTGCCTGCGTTTTATTATACCGCGACGGATAAACAGCGCTAAGGAAGGACGTGGACTTGCAGAAGAAATGAACGCGCACGGCGCATGTTGCGTCACCGTGCAACTCTACAAAGCTGCTAACTTGCCGCTCTTGGCTTTTTTGATAACCTTCATCATGGTGACTTTTCCGTCATCTACCTCCTATTTCTATTGTTCCCGTTTCCACTTTAGCCGGCGTGGAGTCGTACGGCTCTCGGGCCAATCCCAGCCATCTCTATCCCCATCTCTCTCTAAATTATGGGGTTTTACGTGCCAAAGCCACGATCGGATTATGAGGCACGCCGTAGTGGGGGACTCGGGAATAATTTGGACTGCCTGGGGTTCTTTAACGTCCACCTATATCTAAGTACATGGCTGTTTTCGCATTTCGCCCCCGTCGAAATTACGAAAGATTTAGTCAGGCATCTGACTAAAAAATAGGGCGGCATGACGCGTGTCTTTTCTGGTCTAACCTCGATATAACGAACACAGGTATAGCGAGGTAAGCCTTAAATGTTTCTAGCCGATATTAAAGTTTAACGAGTATAAGCTTGTCACGAATATATTCTCCCAACGAATATGTGACAGCATTTGTATTTTAGTGTCGGACGCGAACTTCATTATAACGAGGTTTGAGTTGTATTTTCCTGGTGTCCGTTTTTAGTATCTCGTACAAAAGCGTTCGTTATTCATTTCTCACTCGCAGGGATCGACTATCTTGTGTCAGCGTCGCTGCAGACCGCAAGAAGTGGAACAACGTTATCGACATCACCGCAGCGCGGAAGGACACTGAGTAAGTAGTTCTTGTATCACAGCGCGGCGTCTCCCGTGCGCATGCAGGAAACAGCGTAAGCGATGCTTGCGCGAGCGTGGCAGTCCGCCAGGTATGCGAGGAAGGTGCACCCGGCAGTTCTTTATATACTTTGTCCAGTTCCGTGCAGCAGGGCCGAGGCGGCGAGGCCTGCAAACCAGACGACTGCAAAGCGTGGTGAGATACCTCTATAGATGTGTTTGCCCACCGGATTGGTCGAGACGCCCGTGGCTTCCACAGTGCTGCACGGAACTACTGAGACAAAGTAAGAAGCGGTGACGGAACAGCGGCGAAGCAAATGGTCGAGTATAAATTGTCGCGAGCGGCAGAAACAAGAAGTAAAATTGAAGGGGAAGAAGGGTGCGGAATTAAAGGCGAGTGGCTCGGGGTATTTTTGCATCCACCCTTGAAAAGCACTCGTCTGCCTAACTAACGTTCGAGGAAAAATAGCCCCTATTATTTTGGATTGCGAGTTCAGGAACGGAAAGAGAGACGGAAGCGCTCTCTAGATCGTTTTGTTTCTGTCGGTGCAGCTTGTGCCGCAGTGCTGATAGCTTTTGTCTACGACAGTGGCGGCGCTATACCGTACGAAGAAAAAAAAAAAGAAAAAAAAGCGATATGGCAGGGTGCTACAACTCCCGTTTCAAATGGGATACTTGTATAATCGTCATCGATGACGACGCTTGGGCGTGGCGATTACCGCTCTACCGATGCCACGCTTACGCGTTTGCCGCTTTAATTTCCAATCTTACCGTTTAGAGGAAACTTGGTAAGCCGGAAGGGGTGGAAGCGATAAAAATCCTATGTAGCTTTACAAAGATGGCAAGACAGGGGAGGGAGGGATATAATCATATTCTTGGCAATGGCCTTCCGCAGCAAAGAGAAAAGCTACGCTTACATGAACCCGCGAGGAAGTCGGGTCGAGTCGGCTTGTCGGGCCGAAAACCAGTCGTGGCGTTCATGTAAATTCTACCGGGTTGCGCCGATCGAGCGAGCGCCGAGGCAAGTTTGGTGAAACCCGTCTGCAAGGGGTGGGTTCACTCGGCCGATTATAGGGTGCCTCAGTAGCACGTTGGCGCTGGCAAGATGAATGTAAACGCGGTGGTGTCGGGCTGGGTCATCTCGGCTTCTGACTCTACATGCGTGCTTCGAGTTCATGTGTAAACGTAGCTAGAGAGAGAGAGAGAGAGAGAGAGAGAGGGAGAGAGAGAGAGAGATGGCCACTTAGGAGTTTAACCGTGCATTCTCGTCGAGTGTCGTTCTAAGCACGGCGCCCAGCTACGTAGCGAAGCTACCGCATTACGAGGAGCCATGTGTGTAGAAAATGGGTTTTGGCTCGGCGCTTACAATTTGTGCGCCAGCGCGTAAACACGACGCGCCCGCTATTGTTATTATATATATATATATATATATATATATATATATATATATATATATATATATACTCGCAGACGAGAAGGACAGCAGAATGCGAAGTCAGCGTAAAAAGTAACGTAACGTAAGGAAGGAGGAAGTGAGTGCAGTCGGTCGACGGTCGCGCGTTTCTGGAAACCACGCCAGCGTCTTTATTTATTTCTATTGTTCCATTTAAACGGATTCGCCGAACTGATGCTGTCTTTCCTGTACCTCTAGCTGGCTGCGTCCGCTGCAGCGTATTGTGTCCAGCGCTTCGTGCGTGCTATAGCCAGCCTCCTGCGGACGGCTAGTGTATACTTTAGCATACCCCGAATGACACTATTGTTGATTTGAAGTGGTGATCTGGATGTTCTGAATTTTCATAAATATCTCAAATTTGTTTCTATCAAAAGACGCCTGCCTACATCAAAGTTTCGGGCATGCTTGTGTGTGTGCGTTGTGTATTGATAAATCATCACCACCATCCTATGCGAATGACATTACATCTTTCAGCCTTTTAGCATTGCTGGCTGTAACTAGTGTAATGTCATTTGCTGTATCGAATCTCATTGCATAAGAATAACATTAAGTTTTTCCCCGTGCGGCACGGATTTTGCCATCTTGCCATGCACTAATCAAAACCGGCATTTATAGGCTCGCCAGGACGCCCTTATTGGCGTAAAGGTAGTCACTGTATAGATTAATTTACTGTCAATAGCCATCGAACGTTTGAACAGCCTTCGCTTGCAATTCTATCGCTTTCGTTTTCTCAGTTTTACTTTGACGATTGAGAGACACTATACCGAGTTGTTATTGTAGTAGTAGTACTCCCATAATTACTCTGGGTGATAGGCCGACAATCAGGTAGCGCAGTGAAGCAGTGCTCCGTGCGAATGTGTCGTTCTCTTTGTTGATTGTTAATTATCTCTGTCGCATATTTTTTTTTTTCGTGAGCCTACGAAAACGTAGTTGGCCGTACCGCCTTCATTTCACGTGTTGGAGCGTTTCACGCTAAATTCTCATCATAGCTGGTGCTTCCGACGCGCGAAAAACACAGCAATGTGCTTTTTATAGCCGGTCTTGTTGGTATATGTCAACATAATACAGTAAGCAGAGGAAAAAAAAAAAACAACAAACAAACCAGGACGACTTACTAAAATTGGTCAAGACTGTCCGTTCCTTAACCATGTCTAATATAGTCGAACCCGCATATAACGAATTATTGTGTATTTGGAACAGCTGTAAAATGACCTTCAAATTTTCTGTATAAATTTTTACCTATTAGATTACCTATATATCGAACTTTTTTTTGCGGTCCCCTTCAGATTCGATATATCCGTTTACCGCATTTTACGAAACGCGCTGGCCGTTGGGTCCCGCGCGCGCGCTGAGGGTGGTCCCGCAGTTTCTTTCGCGCGTATGGCGTGCTCGCAGCTATAAGCTGTTCCGAAGCTTAAGACACGACCGCGGAAGATGGTCGAAAGGGTGACACTAGCGCGTGTGTCAGTGTGTTACTGTTTTCTCGTTCACCGTATACGTCTATTTCCGCCTGTACAACGTACGCTCCCTTCGCATACCGGGTTCTTTGTTGGCGAGTTTTCCCTTCCGCGTTTCTCGGCGCTTTCGGAGCGCTAATCCGGAGGTCCGGCTAATCCTCTCTCGCGCTGTCCCGCTGGCGCGCGTGCGCGCGCGCCTGAGACGAATACACTCGCCCCCCCCCTAATCTCGTTGGTAAACCGTTTGCGAGTGGCCAAGCTGAGTATACGCTCGGGGACAGCGGGCGGTGCCGTTCAGCTCCGTGGCCGCTCGCTTGCCTGGCTTCGCTGTCTTTGTCGTTCTTTATCCCCGGCTAATCCGCGGATCGGATTGGGAGGCGGGAAGAGAGGGACGCCAAATCTGCTGGCCCCCCGCCTAGCTCGACGCGCACGTGGACGCAGTGTTGAAGCCCCTCCTGGTTGAATCGTCCGTCGCGTATTTGCGGTCCAGCTCGAGCTTTATCGTTTCATTGTTTGTACCCCGAGAAAGTATTGTGATCGCTTACCGGTGCACGCTTCCCTCCTTGGTATGTCCAGGAACTTGCGCATGTGTCTCGTCTTGCGTGCGTGCGGTCGGTAAACACGCGTCCGTGCTCTGTGCAGCAGAGGCATTCCCCGTCCCCTGTGGGTGTTCTTAGTCCCCCGTTACGCTTGGGTCGTGTGGCGTTCTTTAGCGGCTTGCATTGTTGGATCCTGTTTAGCAAACACGCACGTTTTGCGGAGGTCTCAGTACTTGTCGAGCCTGAGGTGAGCGGGCCTCAAGAAATGTACTTCCCGACCGCCGTCTTCCACTCTGAGGCTTGGCTCATGGATACGTGTAGATGCGGGCCGGTGAATTCCATCTCGCAATAATATAGCCAGTCGGGCTCGCTGTTTAAGGTATAGCTGTTCACGATCAAACGGCGTGGAGCAGAAAAACAAACAAACAAACAAACAAACAAACAAACAAACCGTTCTCACGTTTTAATTACTCAATTCACATTGGTTAGGTCAGTTATTTCAACCCTGTGCGTTCGTTTGAAGGGGACAAAAAAGCGTCCTTTTTCAGATCAATTGTGCCACTCCGAATATCTGTCACAATCGAATGAACTCTTGGTGCGGATATCAGTAACCGCACATGCAGTTTAATGAGACACTAAAGAGAAAATTGATTTGAGCAGTAGTGGTAAATTACCCTTCAACAATTAATATAACGAAAAAAAAAATCAGTCTTACCGCGGGAACAGACTTCGTAAGTCAGAAATGACGCAAGAACCAATGCTGGGTGGCGACGCCACCGTCAAGTTCCCGCACCAGCTCGTGGTGACGTCATGGATTCTGACAGCGTCTGCTCGGGCCTATGCCAAACTTTTCATCGGTGAAGGTGCACTGCATTTATTGTGAGAGCCAAACACTCAACCTGGCGAGCTTCATGGACATTTCGTGGGCCGCCAATGGCTCAAAAAAAAAAAAAAAAGGGGGGGGGGGGGATCGACACATTGAAATCTGTGACGTCCACGTAACGTACACACGGCGCCGGGGTTTCGGCGCGAAATTTAAAAAAACTGAACTTGGATCTTGATTTTCTCTCCTACTTATCAGCCCTTTACCGTAATATTTTCGAGCATAGAGTTTATAACGATAGTTATCACTTCAAACAGTTTCAGCGTTTATCTCTAGTGTCCCTTAAATCCACTTTCCTCCATGTCATCTCTTGCAGTACACTCTAAGAAAAAAAGGACGAAATGGGGTATCGAGGTTAGTCCTTTTGGGGAGTAACTGACTTGCCACAACCATTCGTCCTTTTGGGGAGTAACTGCGAGGGGATGAACTGTTACTCCCCATGCGGTTACTTCATCAAGGGGACTAACAGTTGCTCTTTCCGATGCCCCTCAGGGGAGTAACGGTCATTTTTTCCGATGCTCCGCAAGGATGCAATTGACGAAATTAGCCATTTACGCGCTGATAAGAAAAAAAAAAAGCTATTGAGGTGACAAAAAAAAAAAAAAAACGCTTCCGCAGCAGGATTCGAACTGAGGTCCTCTCGCTCTCAAGTCGGTTACCCTAACCACTGTACCACGGCAGCTTGCTTGACGAGACAGGATACTGAGACGAGGTTATGGATCGAAACGCAGGTGTGGCAATGCAAGAGACTCGGCATTTTGTTTATGCTATGCGGGGAGAGTCTAACGCTGTGTGTACTTGCAACCATGTGACTGCAAAAAGAAAGTTGCCCGATTACGGGATGAGACATTACGCGGTGTACGTACATACGTGGGGCACGCAAGATGACATGAGAAGGCGAACTTATCTGTCACTTAGCGTGCCCAGTTTGAGCTACATATCGCTTCACTTAAGTTCGTAATCTCCTTGGAACGGTTGGAACTATAGGTACTATTGACCAAGAACATGTGGCAGTCCATCAATGACTTGCGCGTTTAATGTGTATCGTTCACTTATGGCTTGCACATGAGTTCCATGTGTCTTCACACTCCACATTTTAAATTTCACACAATTTTCTCAAGAAGAGGCACAAAGTGCTGCTTTGCATGTAGTTCCATAGACAGTGCACGAACTTCAAAATATTCACGATTTATAGACAATACGGTTTTCGGCGCACCACTCCACGACACGGACGAAAACAGCGAAATGTTTGGGGAGTAACTGTTGCCGTTCGTCCTGCCGTTGCTCTCTTTTCGACCTGGGACTAAACACTTACTCCCCAAAATTTGCACACGACACGCACACTCCCGCAGTTAGTCCTTTGAGGGACGAAAACGCCCTTTTTAGGACTAACAGCCCAGTTACTCCCGTTTTTCCCGGGATTTTTCTTAGAGTGTACCTATAAGGTTAGAATTTCTAGTTTGTGTAGGTCGCAGGATATCAGACATTGGGAAGTGCTGATTAACGATTGCGGAACTTGTGATTGCGTGTGTACGGATAAAGAGAGAGAACGGTGTGGGGGTGAGAGAGAAGAGAGAGCGGTAAGCGCGACCGGGCCGCATTTGCGCGCGCGCGCGTCTGTCGCGACGTTGCTCGCAATCCCGGCCACGTGATCGCTGCTTTGGCCGACAACGATGATGAACTGTATCTTATATATCGGGACAGTTTCTCAAGCCGGCCCTCGTCCGAGCGGCGCGGATGTGTATAGATAGCCACAGGCTGCCGACCCAAGAGTCGTGAGCTACGGCGGCTCGGCGCGAATAAGCGTTTCACGTTTCTCTTTTTCGCGCTAAGCGGCTTTTCCGAGAGACAGGGCACACGGGCACGCACTTGCGCGCGCTCACTCGAGCACGCACGACTCGTTGTTGTGCGCGCGAGACGCGCGCAGCAGCTGGTTTGCCGCGTGATTTGTTGCCTGGTTGGTTGGATGGCTGAAGCGAGCGGGCGGGCGCGAGCTACGGACCGTTTACGTTAGCGGCACGTAGCGCCGCCTCCTTCTCCGCCCCCACACTTCTTTACAATCACGTGCGCGCGCGCACTTGGTTGTCGGTAGCCTTTCGGCGCTGCGCTCGCAACGGCCCTACTATCTCGTACTGCGCGCGCTGTGTGTCGCGCCGCGATCGGAACTGGCTCTTATATAAAAAAAAACATGTGGTTGATCCCTCTTATATAGGAATCGGTATAGAACACGAAAGTGAAACGTGTCTTCACAGAAGTAGTGTAATGTTTATTGCACATTGATATATAATGTCTATTGGTGTTTTGTGGCTAAAGCGCCCTTAGGCGTTGATGCACCCACGCTGACGCCTGGTGGCACGTCTCCTCCATCACGACTACCAACGTCGATGACCATGAGCAACCGTCGTGCATATGGAAGCTGCACTACGCTGCACACGCTAGCACAACGCGAAAGACGAAGCACGTAACTGACACACTAATACAACGCGCAAGACAAAGCACGTAACTGAATCGTCACCGAGTCAAATCAGCGCGTACAGCGCGTCGTAATTGCAGCCTCCGCGATCAACTTCAGAAACATTTTCAGAGCTAATTGCGGAGGCCACGCTCCGCTGTGCTGAGTACGGTGAACGCACCTAGGTGGCGTTGGTAGTGCTTCTTGATGCCAGCGTCCCTTCGAATGCTGGCATCGAGGCGTCGTAGTGCTGAGACCACCGAAGCGTTCACTGTCGGTGCGCGTTAGTGTCATAATGCAGTACTTCTCTTTTCTGCTCGTAGGCGGCGGCACCGCCCCGAGCAAGAGCGCGGGTACACGGAGGAGTGTTAGATATATAAGGCGCGTCTGTGTAGCTCTCTGCAAATGCGTTTGTGGCGCAATGGGTTAAACGCTCGGCGATCTATCGTCGCGGACCGAGAGGTCGTGGTTCGATTTCCAAATTTTGCATGTTTGTGGAACTTTTTCTTCTGGTTTCTTTCTTTGTATTATGTTCTATGACGTATTTCCATGACGGAAATACGTCAGTGAAGTCTTGGTGGACCCCGGCATAAAACACTTTCGTGTTAAAATTAGCGTAGTTTGCACAGGAGGCGCAATGCTAAAGAGACAGCGGAGCTGATGGGCACCTATAGCTAGTCCTGGCTTTTGGGCTAGGCTAAGCACGACCAAGTCATCCCCAGCATTTTCCGGAATTTATTGATTATTGATCGATAATTGATTAGCTATTGATTGGCTATCGCAAGGTATTGGCCACGTATTTGGGCTAGGCCAAGCACTGCCAAGTGATCCCCAGCATTTTCCGGAATTTATTGATTATTGATCGATTATAGATTAGCTATGGATTGGCTATCGATGACTGACTAAGCTGAAGTAGTCTCAACCATGCTTAGCCAGACTTAGCCAGACTTCGCCAGACTTAGCCAGACTCAGCTTCGCTATAGTTCACAGGGGGTATGTGACCCTTTCTGCACTGCCGCCAGGATCGGTCCACATTTTCTGTTCGCGGTTGACAGATTACGCCCGGCTTAAACAGCTCCGCTGTTAAAAGCCATTCTGTCGCTAAGCCTTTCCTTGGGTCTCACTGGAGGATAATTCTTAATTCATTCAGTAATATTGCTCCAGCCAGTTACGTTCCATCATTTCCGTGACATCACGGTGGAGGCGAACTTCTTTCAATATCGGCGTCCCTCGAGGACTGTTCCTGAGCGCGGAGGCACAAAGGACAGGCATGGCGCGGTTTTGTGAGCGCGCAGCTCGCTCTGAACTTTAATAGCTGGCCGGTGCGAGGGCAGAGCTTGCGGAGCAGGACCGCCGGAAGAACACCTGACGTCTGTCAGGCCATTCTTCTTTTTGTGTTTGTGTCGTTAAATGTATTAATACTTCGCAGGGGGAACAAGCGACATGAACACGAACGCAGAGTAATAACACGTACGCCAACTATACCAGCTGAAGTTTTCCGCGGGAAAAAAAAAAAAAAAAAACATCCGTTCTTTAGCGCAGCCTAACCGTGTTTTTCAGTGGAAAAGCTTCAATTGATAGTCGTCGTATACGTCCTGTTGGTCTATGTCCCTATTCTCGTCGCTTTGCGCCGCTTGTCGGCCATGCAGGAGCCAGGCTATCTCTTCATAATTGTAAACAAATCAAGAAAAAATTCGTCGGCCCTTCCACTCCGTAAAGATGGTTAACCAGCGAAGCTGAAAAGTGCGGCCCCGGTGTTCATGAATGGATTAATCCCGAGGGTTCATTAAAGCATTTCTCATTGATGAGGTAACACACGGGTTCGGTTGTAACGGAGAGAACGACGTCACAGACGGTATGCACGCAGTCCGCCGTTGTCGCTTGCGTTCGATGTCTCGAGTTTGCTCGGAGGCGTGGTTAGCAGCATTCGCCCGCCATTGCTGCTTGCGATTCTTCGAAATTAAATTGCTTCTAAATTAAATCTGTCCGTTACGTAAGACAATGAATGGCTCATACCCCCTTAAGCAATGGCTCATACCCCCGTTAAACGCGGCCTCCCCATTACGACGACAGAGGAGAAGTGTAATTCTACGCTGGAATGATGAGCGGCAACGCAGCCAGCTGTGGACGACGACGACGACGAACGCGGGAGTAGTGCGCGTGCCGAACGCAACGAGCGCAACCCGAGGTGCGCCAACGAGCCAGCTGCGGAAGAAGACGACGCTCGAGTCAATGCTGATGATGATAGTTTTCTGTATACCGACGATTTCGGCTAGCCGTATAAAACTTCGCTTTAAAAGAAAATGTAAAGCAGGACATGCAAATTGCGCGTTCGACAACCACTCGATTCTGGTCAAATATACCATTGTGGCCACGTGTCCTGTTTAAAGGGACACTAAAGCAAATCAACAAATCAACTTAGACTGATAAAGTATTCTTCGAAAACTCTGCTGTCCATAATTACACTGCAATAGGTCAATTATTAATCAAATCAGTTTATTATTATTAATTACATCGTATGTTAACGACAGCATATAAAATATACAGACGAGGGTCCCAAAGTACAAGACTGCAACGGGACCCTCGATGAAGGTTACAAATAAATAATACAAAAAGAGAAAATGAAGCTCAAAGTTAATTTTTTTTTTAATTTCGCGCGGAAACCCCAACGTCAGCACTTCAGAGTAACGTCACGACTTCTAAAGTGATTTTTCGTATTTGGGCCACGTTGGCTCCGTAAAAGTTCGCGAAACTTACCATATTTTCAGTCTTGGGCTCCTTTAGAACACAGTGTAGTCAATCCTTACCGCTAAAGAATTAACTGAGACCTAGAAGACGCTGTGAAAATCCATGACGTCACGGTAAGCTGGTGCGGGAACTTCAAGGCGGCGCCGCCACTCGCCTTCCGTGTTTTTCGTTTCTTTCTGGCTTATCAAGCGACTTCTCTCGGTAAGAGCGGCGTTTTCTATATTGTGGAAGGGTACAGAGGAAATCATTTTTCTCTTTAGTTTCCCTTCAAGGATCAGTATCATCAGCAAATACTCGCTCCAAAGAAATGCAGGACGTGTCATAGCCGATTCAGTATCCTGCGCGCGTCATACGACCCAAAGTGCCAGACGTAATTATAGCGTTGGTCTTGATCTTTATAACGCTTCATCAAAGCGCTGTTTAGCTCCACGCGTCGTGGCTATATACCGTCAGCATTTAAGGCAACGGATTTCAGTACCGTGTTATAAAATTCCACCAACGGCTCGCTTTGCCAGCTTTCCACGTGAAGAGACGCGTATAAATAGCAGCAGCTGTCGCCTTGCATGACGCATATACGAGCTATATATACATGCAATACCAATTTCGAGCGGCTTCTGAAACATTAGGGGGGAAAAAGTGCAGAAACCATCGACGAATATTGTCAGTGGGTGATTTTTCAAATAAAGGAATAACGCGCAGGAAGGCATGTAATTCTTGCTGTGAGGATATTTAGGTGGCGTTTGTTCTCTCATTGCGTAATTCCATAGGAAACGGAGCTGTTTACCGGCGCATCTGTAGTGGTATAGTGTACATGTATAGGTGGCCGTACATATAAGGCCTATAGTCGTGATATGTGTTTGAATTGTCTACAGCGGGGTGCGAGCGCCAGTGTGGAAAGGGACTGCCACCTCCTCTTCCGCCGCCTCTACAGGGGAGAGGAGGATGGCTGCTTGGAAATTTACGAAAAGAACGGCAAGCAATACGAGAAGTTGAAGCCAGACGTGCATAGACGCTTCATTGATCGATCGACATGATGGGGCTGTACAGTTGACCACAGAATTTTGCGGTACACGATTTATAAAACGACGGACGCGATTTTCTGCTCTGAGCCACGACGCTTCTAAATTAATGATTTCGCTGTGTAGGTCGCAAGACCGACCACAGACTGAAACTTGAGTTAGAGGCTATGTGCCAAGACTCTGTTAGAATTCATTTTTTTAAGCATATAGCATATCGTTCGTTCATAACTCCGCATCGCGTAGCTGGAGGGATTGTAATGAATTGTAAAGGAAGGGCGTGATGCAATGTGGATAGGTGAGGAGGGAATGGAAGAGTCACTTATTCAATTTTCTGCCAACGCCTTCCGCAGTGTCCACGCACCTTTGACCCTTGAACGTGCACTTGTGAACTTGCCACAAAGTCCAATTTCGCGGAGACCGCCGCTGACATCCAACGGCCCAACCGCGAAATGCTCCTACAGTGGGACATATTACATTATCTGTATATTTTTCTAAAGTCAACGGGCTTGAGAATACGCTTGCAGACACCATGTGTCTATTACTGTGCGCGTGAATTCTGTCTCATTTTGCCATTGCCTTTTCCTCCTATCATGAAAATCCGTCATCCCCGTTCTTCTTTGCAGGATGGGCAGCCGGACATCCGCTTGGTTAACCTCCTTGTATTTAGCGTTTTTTCCCTCTTTTTCTCGCTAGATGTCGTTATATTTTCGAAATCCCCCGAAATTTATACAGCCCTCTTCCTATATGCAGTCCATGGGGCGCGTTTTCCTGCTGTACGTTATTAGCCGACACCGTATACATGCGCCGATTTTCGAGGGCGCGCTTGCGTCAGGCGCGTTAGGTTTTGCTCGCCCGCTGCTTTCCAAATTCTGTCGCCAACCGATTGTTGGCGACGGAACAAACAGCGCACCTCTAACGCTTGCCGTCTGAACAACGAATGGCTCGCCGTTTTCTTGTTGCCTAGGGTGAAGCGAACGCCTGCTGTCTAAGAAAAAAAGAAAGAAAGAAAGAAAGCAGAAGAAAGAACTGAACACTATTTTTGGTCGCATGCTATCACCAACGCAACGTTTTGTCTCAGCTCGTCGAGCGAAGCGCAGTTTTTTTTTTCTTTTTTTCTAGAGGACATTAATTACGACCCTGACGCCCACTGTTCCCGCGATGCGGCAACGTACTCGCTAATTGGCGTAAAGTTTGAAGCTTGCAATGCGTACATCATGACCTAGTCACAGACAGAAGGGATACGGGGAGAGGCAAATTCATTTAACGTGATTACACGCATCCATCCCGACGCTGCTTCACTCGGAGAGTTGGCGTGGGATGGAGTCTCACAGCGGGTGTGATTAGTTGCTGCAGTAAGCTTCGGTGTGCAAAATAAACCAGGGGTGCGCTTGACGCACATTTCATAACAAAAGTCACGAATTTAAGAACGCGTTCTACAGAGTATGCAGACTATAGAAGTTGTCTATGGATCATTTGAGAACGCGTTCTTAAATTCGTTATTATTTTCGTTATTATATAGATATTCGTGCAAGCCACCCGAAGTTAAAACAACACGGCTGCTAAAACATTTTTTTCCCCCCTTAAATGTCTCGCTTGTTAAGGTTTTGCAGATGGCTCGCGCCTTACGGTTGGATCGCGGCTCTAAATACTCCACCCACGGTCCGCGTGCAAGCGCACACTATAGTTAGTTACAGTTAGTTAGTTAGTCGGACGGACGGATACTTGCATTAGTCGCAGTATTTGTACAAGGATCTATTGGCGAAACACACGAGCGAATCGGGTTAGACCGCCGCTATGTATTCGCGGCGGTGTATAAGTTATTTGTGTTGTGCAGGTAAACACTTATGAAAGCGCTGCTAATGCAATGTGCGAATTTACGGGCCAGCTCCTTCCGGAAGGCTTTGTTCTCTGTGCGCGCACCTGCGTGTGGGCGTGCGTGTGATTGCGTCGTTATGCGTCCTCATTATCGGTTGGAACCGGAGATAGTCGTCACAGAAAGAGCAGCTTTTTAAAGAAGGTGCGCCAACTTGATAATATTTGTTATTTTTTTCTTTGTAAATATCTACGTGCAACGACCATATGTATCAGTGGGCCTGAGTATCAGTTCAGTTCAGTAAATTTCTTTATTATACTAGAAATATGCCGGGTGTTCAAAATTAAGCATTACGGAATTTAAAGAAAAATCGCCTGTGGCAGGTAGCATAATTTTTATCGTTGAATTGGGTTATTTGAAGAGGCTGGCATTAGTAGCACGAGAAATCGAAACACATAATAAACTAATTAACAAAAATGACTAATGAATTTGCGTTAATTAGTTAATTACTGTGCGACACATATTGCAATTTATCAATTGTAGCCTGGTGAAAGCAAGGAGCATGGTCGTGTCGTTTCGTGTCGCATTGAACTCCCCGTTCAGCCGCTCTATCCGGGCCGTTTGATGCGGAGTGTCTCGATAGTTGCGTGGGTATAATGGAGTGCCCGATCCATGTATCCGCCGCCGATAAGTGTGCTCGCGATAAGTGTGCCGAGCAAATCGGTGCCTACCAACGAGGCCTAACACGCCGGCTCCGCGCTGATCAACGCTGTGTGTTACGCAGGTTCTGTATGACGAGCACACGAAGTGCACGTGTGTGCGTCTATATGCCAGTGAAAAACCAGTGAGAGTGGGTCGACTACATATGTTGTTGAGCGCCATGATGCAAGAAGCACGAAGACCGAGGTCCAAGCGTCTCGGGAAGAAAACTGGGTCATGTGCTCGGACTGTAGGGCATGGATGCATCTGAGCGACAGCCCCTTCGAGTCATTCGAGGAAGCCGAAGCGACACCTGATTACCGGTGTCGCCAGTGCGAGAAAATCTGCCTACTTCACGCAGAGATGGCCTCGCAGGTTAGGAAGGAGACCGAGCCCTGGGGTGTGTCAATTGATAATTGGGCAGCGCGCCTCGAAATACAGACCCTCAGGGGTGAACATGGAAAATGGAGACAGAGCTTCAGAAGGAGAGCCGACTGAGGGAAGAACAACAGGCGGAACTGGCAGGGTTAAAGCAAACAAGGCATGCCGAATCCCTACCTAAGACTGAAACCCCTCCGGGGAAAGACGGTCATCGACGCGCGGGGGCAGCCGCTACACACGTGGTGCGGTCATCCAGCTGTGACGGTAGCGCATCGCGATATCTTGGAATAGAGGTGAGAAGGGACACCAGTGTGAAGACTGGCTAATCAACGAATTATTTCAGCCGAGACGAGGAACCACAAAATTCTGAACTCCCAGCTAGGAAGAAAGGGCAGCGACAACACATGACCCCTGCTGCAAGCTCTCGGGGTGCAAACCCAGCGTCGACGACAAAGAGGCGCCGATCGAGAACTCGGAGAGTAAACGCTGTGCCTTCATATACGGGGACGCGATCTCCCGTCGCCCGAGACGTCCGATTCTGCTAACAGTCAAGCACAATCGTAGGGTGCAACTCCGAACCGCGGAGCACACGACCTTAAGAGATGTTTGTGCATCCATTGACTCAAGCTCGGAGTCTGGGAGCTCGGCTCCAGCACTGGGCTGAGGAGGCTAGTGTCTTGGGAGAACTCCAGAATGGTTTTAGACCTGGGCGATGTCTGGAGGACAATGTTTTTGTTGTTTATCAGATTATAGAGATTGCTACACTTGAGGGCAGAGAGATAGTAATGTTCTTCCTGGACATTGTACAAGCATCTGACTCCATAGAACACGAAGTACCATGGATGAAGCTACAGGAACGAGCAATACCCGAAAGCTTACTCCGCATAATACAGGATATATAAGGGCAACCGTACAGTATTAAACTGGGATGGGACCAACACCCAGCCAATAAAGGTCCAGAGGGGGCTGAGACAGGGCTGCCCTATGTCTCCAATGCTCCTTATGCTATTCATTGCTGACATGGAGAGACGGCTGATGGAGTGTAGCCGAGGTTTCAACCCATCTTACATGAAGGAAGGGGCCTGCCGCAAACGCCTTCTGCCAGCTTTGCTATACGCAGATGACATTGTGGCACTGACAGGTGTAGTGTCTCTGACCTCCAAACCATATTGGATGTCTGTTCGGAAGTGGGCACCTCTCTCGGACTAGTCTTCAATATACAGAAGTCAGGTGCAATGCGCTTTAGCCCAGATGAGAATCATGAAGTACCACTCATTCACTTACAGGGAGCCCCGTTGAATGGGTCGATAACTACAAATATCTTGGAGTAAAAATAGCAGCCACCCATAACTACCTTTGTAGCTACGAAGAAGAGCTCAGGCCAAAGGCCGTCTCCCGCAGGGCATTCCTGGGAAGTCGGGCTTTGTGGTCCTTTAATAGATTTGAGACCATACGTGGTCTTTGGAAGGCAGTGGCGGTGTCTGGGCTCACCTTCGGCAACTCCGTCACCTGCCTCTCAACGTCGACAAGACAAGTGTTCGAAACCAGAGGCGCTATAACGTAAAATGATTCCAAACTGTTTGATTCCAAACTCCTGACGTCAGATTTACGTAACCACCGACGCAAGCATCGGGCGGTGACCCGCAGCGTTGTCTGAACAACCAAATCAAACACTCTCCTCGTTTATAGGAGGTCCCCTTTGTTCGCTTTCAAAACCAATAACATTGTCTACACTCAGCGGTTTTTCTTATCTAATTGACTGATAAGAGGCGAGGAGCACGCTCTAGTGGAGAGGGTTTCGATGGGGCCGAGCCAGCACAGTGAAAATAGATAACCGCATGAAGAGGGTGGTGTCGGCTTTTCCCATTGGTCCGCTTCGCCTTACTTAGCTGCGGTGGCTGGTCGAAAATCGCGGCGGCGTGCAACGGAAGAATAAGAATGCCGCTAAAACGGATCCTCAGCAAGGAAGAGTTGGCAGAGCGATGTCGTATGCATGCCGAAAGGGCTCGATAACGTTTTACTGCCACGCAAAAAGGTTTATCATGCGCAAATAAATACATGCTCACCGGCAGGTGCGAGTAGCGAGGGCCTGAGCGATCGGCGGGCAGCCATCTTCTATTCCTTTTGGAACGAGGCAGACTGTGGCTATTCAGAAAAATTTTCAGTTTTGTTCGGCATATTAATGCATTTTTTTTTCGCTTACACGTCACTTAGACGGGGTGAGTTTTCGCGGATTTGTGAGGTCGCGTGACAGACAGGTGAAGTGGGCGTAGTCAGAAAACATTGGACCAATAGCAGAGGGCTAATGGTGAAAAGGCGTCGAATCAGGAATGAATATTTTTCTTGTGTGCGGTTTAATCATGCATAATCAGTCTGTACACGTTATATCAGATGGGGAGCTATCGCGGTTTTCGTGACGTCGCGTGACAAACAGGCGAAGTTGGGAGTGGCCCGAAAATGTTTTGATTAATCGTGGAGGCTGATTGCAGAAATTGGAATCAAAACAGTTTGGAATCATTTTACGTTATAGCGCCCCAGGCATCGTGAAGTTGGCCGGGCAGCTCTAGGCGCGCACAATTTTATACCCAATGAAGAAGTTCAAGGTGATGTTGGTTGATCGTCCTTTGAGGCCCGAGAGGCGGTGGCTGCTCTGCCGGAGGGCAGATGGGCTCGAGAGGCCTTCAAATATATACATCTGCGGTGCCTCAACACCAAGTGTGTTGCGCGCATGAGAAGGCTCACCGAACGGTACCGAGTAGAGCCAGTTAGACTTTCGGCTCCGCTCCAGCCGGCCCAACGGCTGAAACTAAGGAAACAGGTAGCCGAAGTCGAACAGGGATTCTGGAAAGATACTGCATTGCAGAAAACCGCAATGTCCATCTACTGTGCCCAAAAGACGACCATAAAGGAACCCATTTAGGACAATTCCAGAGGCAGTGGCCTGCTGAGCGAAGCCCGAAGCGGAGTACTCCGAACACGATCACTGCGCTCCAAATTCACGGCGGACCTTGACTCAACCTGCCCCTGTGCTACACCTCTGGTGAAATAATAAGGCATATTGTTATTGAGAGCCGTGGGATTCTACCTCCAGTAGCGACGAACCTTGCCAGCTCCAGAGCCGACAGCCCCGGCATGGTCACGGACGACAGCGAAGCGCTGGCAATGTCTATATGTGCCTTCGCCCGGAGGGACAGGACCCGCAGTGGGAAGGGGTAGAGGTGACAAAGAGAAGACTAGAATTTTGGTGGCGCTCCATAGAAATTCATGCGAGTCCGTGAACCGATTCAGTGATGTGTACAATCGCATATTTGTACCCCGATATGAGCATATAGGGTGAACCGTTTGTTCCCCATTTTCATTTCCGTTTTCGTTTCCTGTTTTTTTTTTAATTGATAGCTTTCTGTTGTTATTTTTCATTGTGTGGTGTTTATATGTACTCTCATTTTTAACTGGAGTCTTCTGATGAGTGCCAGATCCGAACTATCGTTGATCACCCGATACAAAGGGAAAGGCCGCATAGATTGTCATCATCGTCATCCCAAAAACAACGACGCGCCAGATTGGGTCAAGCGTGACACCACCTGTCTACCGGCGTCCCCTCCGTCCTCTGTGACAGTGAGCCGTGTGCGCCTGAGGCTACCTTCCCAAATGTGTTCGGGCAATAAAGACGCCGGAGTGTTTATGCGCAACCTGATCTTCAAGGCGGAGCCTTCGGCGACTTTGGATGCTCCGGTTGGAGGAAGGTGCGCCCGCAGGTTTCCCTGCCCTAGGGATCTAGGGAGGACAGAGGGCATTTCAGCGGACGTTTGCGGCTCCTTTGGAGTGTTCTCAGAGAGAGATGTAGTCAGTGCTCTCCCCTCTGCTATGAGATGAGGCTGGTGCTCTGCCAGAACGATGTAGTCTGCTGAGATTTAGTAGCGATGACATACGGTGTACTGCGCTCCGTACTCCGGCCTGTACGATGATGATCCCCTCGTTCTGTAAATAAGTTTGCCTCTTCCTTGTAAATAAACCCCCTGTTCAGTGTCCCCTACCTCTCGACCTCGTACTCATCGCGAACGAAGCAATTCTCGTCAACTCTGCTCGGACGACGGCGTGGACCCGCTTAGCCTCCGTGTGACGCCCCGGTAGCGTAGGCCAGCTACCCGTTACGAGACGCACCGGTGGCCTAGGCTATAGAGCGACCCTCAGTTTGACGCCGGACTCCGAGGCCACCACTCCCAGCTCCTACAACTGGTGGGCAGCGGTAAGATTGACCTCACGGATTTTGAGGCGTGGTGACCGACCGGTATTCCAATCAATTTGGAGGCGACTTGGGAATGACCACCTCTTGCAACTGACTGGATACGGCGGAGAAGGACTGGTGATATGGTGCTGCTTCTGTGGGTAAGCGTTTGGTTTCGGCTGTAAGATTTACCAGGCTTCAATATCGCTGGGTTTGTAGATTTGAATCACTGGGGTTCGTTTACTTATATTCTGATTTGGGTGTGTATCGCAGCAAGTATTGTGTGACAGCAGAGCCAAAGCTTAAATGTAGTGACCATGGTCCTATTGAGTTTGACGAGAGGTAGACGTAGAGTAGGACTTAAAGTAAGCCGAGATTCGTAAAACTATTCTCCAAAGTGACAATGATTTGAAAATCATCGAACATCTCGGTAACAGAATTCTAAGCAAAATACAGGAGCAGGAAGCAATTAGGCAGGAACAGGAAGAAAACAGGCAGGAATTGAAAAGAATATTGCAGGAGAAATGCACGCCGGAAGAAAGGGAAGCAAGCAGGAAGTGTGTAGCAGCGCTGGACAGATACATTGGATGTTTGGAGCAGGTAATCGAAGAAAGACAACGGTGGCTTGAGAAATCTGTAAGTTTGAGGCAGCGAAAGGGGGAGGAAGTCGCTAGCAGGCTTTTGTCCAGAGTCGGAGAGATAAATACCTTTGAGGTTAGCAGCGCGTTCAAAGGTGAACTCAAAGTGTTAGCTGCTAACGATGCCGTAGTGGCAACAGAGGTCGTTGAAGGCCGTAGTGAGAGCGACGAGGTGCTGTGCCAACAGAGCACTCTATTATAGACAGCTAGGCCAGCTGTAAATGAATTGTCACTGTCACCGTGTGTATGCGTCGCGGGTATTGTTAACAAGGTCGTTAACGAAGAACAACACTGCTAACCCGACAAACATGACCTGCTCGACCTGCGTGCTCAGTGCCAGCTGGACGATGCGGTTGTGGGCAGTTCGCAGGATTGCGAGCTGCGTAGCTCAAAGGCAAACAACCGCATGGTTCAGGGATCGGTAAAGCTGTCCGCCAGTCTAGGTAACGAAAAGAGGGATGATTTAGGTATGAATCATTCGGATTGTGCGTGTGAGACAGCGATCGAGACCGACGAGCTGTGTGCCGATGCACAGCGTGAGCTGGACAATGCAGTAGTGGGCAGTTCGCAGGATTGCGAGCTGCGTAGCTCGCAATCCTGTCCGCCAGTCGAGGCAAGGAAAGGTTTAATTGAAAATAACTCAGACTGTGCGGGTAAGGCAGTGATCCGGACCGAGGAGGTATACGTATAACGGTCAGCACGAGGCGCAAGCAGATGGCTCAAAACTGAGTACGAAGAAAAAGCGCCGTATATAGGAAGAAGCGTTGTCAAGATTGGAATGTGGCGGAGAGAGTGACGCGGGCTCTACGTACCTTTGCTCTCGTGCAGTGCGACAGTCGGGTTTCGTTGAACTCGAAGGAACCTGAGCGCTCGCTTTGGTGGCACAAAATTTTGGAGTCGAAATTTGCAGTCCCCAGTTGAGCGACTTTCATTGAAATTTTGGTATAAGCCTGGTGAATTAAACAGCTGATTCCGGGTGTTTGCACGCTGAGTTGTACTGTGTTGCCGGAATCGACTCTTCTGTGCCGGTTGTTGTGAGGTGGTTGGTAGCATTCCGAGTTTGCAGTTGTTGCAGAACGCCAAGCCATCTTCTTGGTCACTAGCCACTCCTATCCTGACCAGCGGTTGTCAGTGCTGGCCAGTCAAGACTTTCCGGGCCATGGAGGAGCTGTTACGATCGGCTAGCGGGGGAAGCGGCCTTCGAGCCACTTCTGATTTCCCG
The DNA here is from genome assembly GCF_013339745.2 of Dermacentor silvarum. Classification (NCBI taxonomy): domain Eukaryota; kingdom Metazoa; phylum Arthropoda; class Arachnida; order Ixodida; family Ixodidae; genus Dermacentor; species Dermacentor silvarum. Next base: position 91,951,340 of record NC_051164.1, read on the forward strand.
AGATGAATCAGCTTGGTGAGAGCCACAATACGTCGCATCGGACAGACCAGCGGCGACACCAAGGCGAGCGACGTTTGACGGCTATGGGGCTGATGGATGTCACCCTGCCGCCGACCACGACGCTGGGACCAAGGAATGCCTGGGAAAGTACGTGCGATGCTTCCTCACGGTCGCAGCTAGCCGCCAATAAGGCCGTTCGACAGACGAACCCGCTAATGGCTGGGCCAACCCAGGAACCAAGACGTGCCAGATTGGGTCAAGCGGGACACCACCTGTCTACGGGCGTCCCCTCCGTCCTCGGTGACAGTGAGCCGTGTGCGCCCGAGGCTACCTTCCCAAGTGTGTTCGGAGGCGCAGGAGTGTTTATGCGCAACCTGATTCTCAAGGCGGCTCCTTTCGGCGACTTTGGACGCTCCGGTTGGAGGAAGGCTAGAGCAAGCCAGTGCTCTCCCCTCTGCTATGAGATGTAGCTGGTGCTCTCTCAGAACGATGTAGTCTGTTGAGATCAGTAGCGCTGACATGCTACGATGTACTGCGCTCCGTACACCGACCAGTACGATGATGATCCCCTTGTTCTGTAAATAAGTTTGCCTCATCCATGTAAATAAACCCCCTGTTCAGTGTCCCCTACCTCTCGACCTCGTACTCTTCACGAACGAAGCAACCCCTCGTCAAGTCAGCGCGGACGACGGCGTGGGCCCGCTTGGCCTCCGTGTGACGCCTCGGTAGCGTAGGCCAGCTACCCATTACGAGACGCACCGGTGGCGCAGGCTAGAAACTGACCCTCAGTTTGACGTCGGACTCCGAGGCCACGACTCCCAGCTCCTACAAAAGGTTGTCTAGCATTGCAAAGCAGAGATTTATGGCGGCAGTAAAGCACGCTCCTATACTTCTAACAATGCCGGTATCACGGTACCAAAGTCATTTGTTTGTGTATTACAGCTTGATCGTTGTTTTTATACGAGTATTGGAGCGCTCTGAAATGACCAGTTGAATGTAGCGATTAGTAATTATTTTAAATCTATGGGATTGACACAACTGATCATCGATTGATGGGTTCTGCTGGGTTTTCGTGTTTTCCAATTTCTGAGTGGCTTGTTGGTAACGTTATTTGCTTACATCCATGATTCAAGTATGCGGCTACTATGTGCACGCCTGTGCAGTATGTGAAGTGCTTCCTATACATACAATATGCACTGCTATGCACTGTAAACTAAGTTACACCCTTCAACGCATGTAAGGGTGTAAATGTGCCTATAACGCATACTGTTACACCCTTTAAACGCACCCGTACACCACCAGGGTGTAGTAAGGGTGTTAATTTAGACAAATTTACACCCTTGTTCGCTTTTAATGCTTTTAATGGTGTAAATTATTTTACTGGGTGTACACGTGTTCTGAAGTGTGACCGTGACCATGTTTGCGTCGCCTTTGAACTTCAGAAGTCCTTTTCGTTGGCTGCGGCTCTAATGGATGTTTACATTCCCCGCATCACTCTTTTAGGTTTCCTCATTGGTTGGTACCAGACATACAAAACACGCGGAGAAGCTAAAAAAAAAAAAAAGATAGAAAAGACGCGTCGAAGTGTGCGTATGAAAGGCCTAATTATGGGCATGGAGACTGAAGATAATGTGACGGCATATAGGCGGCGCCTGCGCGCTTGTTCGGAAGCTTCGAGGGATATGCATTAAAGGAACTGCGTTGCTTTGATGCATGTGGACTTCGCGTTTTCATCGAACACTGCACGGGGAAGTTATGGGTCATGTTTCGCTTAATGGACGTGGCCTTTCTCTGTACGAGATCGAATTAATGGGGGTTGATGAGCGTGGAAGCGTTTATCCTTATACAACGATATATGCCGCTGCAAAACCGCGCGTGCCGTGTACGTGAATCTGAAACTTCGCCGGGCTCCAGTCATTCTAAATGTGGCGTTCTCTGCGAAGTTCCGGTTTCCCGTAACTTGTTCAACGTTAGCGTTCTTTTTTTACTTTGCTGCTGCTGCTCAGTTCGAAGGTGGGACTTTTCTCCTGGTGTAGTTGGCTGTTGTGTGCAGATGCGAGGTCAGATGTCACAGTGCGCGCGTGTGCGTCAGGGCCCCTGGATTCTCGGGAAGCTGGTCAAATCGGGAAGGTCATATCTGCCGGTGAATGCAGCTTTCCGTTTTACAGTACACAGCGCAGGCTCGGATCCCGTGTCCTTCCAATAGTTCCCGTGCTTTTAAGGAACGCGCGAACTTCCAGTGAGCCATAGTGCGCGATAAAGACAGGCAAAGGGAATCTTTCTGCTATGGTCTGTGCTTAGACGATGCCCGAGTTAATTTATACACCTGTAACTAGTGAGCGAAAAAGAAATCGAGGAAAACCAACTTTTCGAAGGCAGGGGATTTGATAGCCTTTGTGTAAAATGCCCGTACGACACGGTTTAGAGTGATAGGACCGGGAAATTTGTAAAAAATGGAGTTTCATGTGTACACTCGCTGAAAACTGACGAAGACACGTTAAAAACATGGTGGTTTATGCGGAAGCTGTTGGTGCAGGGGAACGCGAGTTCCAACTAAAGTGTGCCCCCTATATCGTATTTCACGTTTCGGGCAGCTTCAGGCACTTAGATGGGCACATTTTTTTTATTTATTTTTTTTCACATGAGATCCTGGAACCATATAGGATTGCCATACGGAGAGGGAGACACAGAAAGAAATTAACTTTATTGTCGCTCACTTGATTACTAAGCAGGAGGAAGCCGTCATACGAGGCAGGAAAGGCTGTGAGAGGGATACCCTGTCGTGGTGGCTGAGGGAACGTGCCATTCTGCTACTGAGCACGATGTCGCGGGTTAGACTTACGCGATGGCCGCATTGTCATGGAGGCGAAATGCTCAAAATATGCTTTTGTATAAATATTTGGATGCACGTTAAAGAAACGGAAGGTGGTCGAGATTGATCCGCATGCAGCTCGCCTCTACGGTTTCTGTTGTAGCCCGAGTTTGCGACGTGAAATACGATCGATCGATCAATCAAAAGTGAGCGATGCTGTTACGGCGATGAGAAGATAGTTATCGATCACCAGGAGAAAACTTGGTCAGTCTATAACATAACACATCTTATGGCTATTTCGCCTGATGAACAGGTCTTTCGCCTATACACAGCTTGGCAGTCGCGGTGCAGTGCAATATATATATATATATATATATATATATATATATATATATATATACTATCAGAGCGTTGCCTGTGGTAAACCTGTCCTACCTTGTTTAGAGTGTAACGTTGGCAATCCGCGAAAAATTCGCCCACCTGTCATCACGCATGCGATATTTTATCGTCAACCGCCATTCTAGAACACACACAGATCTCTACGAGGCAGACATACAGCTTTGTGCGTCCGCGCGTCCCTTCCTCTCCTCTCTGTAACTCACACCTCCTTACTGTGGAGTCTGTCCCTGTAGATGGGTCCGCTGTCATAATTCCACGTTTACTCGCTGATCCTATACAAAGTGCCTTTTCATACGACGACGTACAGGCTTCCGGCCCAGCGCAAATGTGTCGGAGTTGAAATCTACGGTGGCAGCGCCTGTTTGTACGTATATGTTTCGACCTTGTGCGTAATAGGAAACGTTCGTTTATTCGCGTCCTAATAAGCGTGCGCTCGTCATAATGAAACGCGTGTACATCAAAACATGCACACACGCCTGCATCTCACACGTGCAAAGCGCGCGTGCGCATGTTTGTAACTCGCACGCGATGCGTCTCATGTATACCCCATTATATAGCTCGCATTTACCGCGTCTCATGTCACGTATATACATGCTCATTACGCGTCGCACGGAATCATGGAGTCATTAGCGCATGGAAATCTACCTCGGCCTTCATGTCATGCGATCCAAGCCCTCGCATATAGGTATGCACATAGCCCGCGACTCCGAATGCGACGTACGTAGCGTACATGTTTCCATATGTCGTCCTGTTCGTACATATAACCTAAGGTGACGTTCGTAAGCACGCTCCCCCCCGCCTGTTTAGGATATTTAAAGTCCTGTCACGGCCTGCATGTGAAAGCGTGCGGGCTACCGTTGGCGACCTAATTGGAAACTAAGCTAGATTGACGGCGCCCGTCGGGCGGCGTGTTTTGTCGCACATAGTGCCGCGCGCGGCCGGGTTGGGTTCCGACCGACACTGCCACACCACTGTAGCCCTCTTTGGATATCATTGCGTTGGTAAAGAGCAGCGTGCGTACCCGTGTGTGCTGTACGCGTTAATAAGGAGTGTGCTAGCCTCACAAGTGTTAATATATCATCGGCCTGCGATTCTGAGCACTGCGCATTTCTTTATTGGGTCCTCTTCACTACCAAATGCCTTATATGTCACATCGTTCAGTCGACCTTCAACGTCCTTGAGCGAAAACCGTGTCGTCGAAGCGAACTCGTATTTAGAAAAAGTTGATTGCAACAAAAATACGATACGAACAGTGAGTTACAATGACGGCACAATTCCACTAAGACGATAACATATACAAAGTACAAGAGCACTGTATACACGGCACGTTTTCGAAGAAATGGTACACGATGACGACTCGCGCGGTGTAGTAATTGACTTACTACACCGACCCGGCATCGTGTCTCAAGCAAAAATTGTGATCGTATGCGGGTCAGCGGTCGTCATCGTCTGCTATGAGAAACCAAGCAACGCTCGCGCAATAATTTTGATGGTGCGCGGGTCACCGTCGTCATCGTGTTAAGATAGAGTTAATTCAGGCACTCGAACCCAGGGCCTTCGCTGTTAATTAGGGCAAGATTAATTAAGGTAGCGTCATTAGGGCACTCGAAGCCGCGACCTTTGGTTGAAAAAGAAAACAAGTAATTAGAAGTAACAACGCATTCGAATCTATAGTGTCTCCTGAGCGTACAGGCTTTCGCCTTCACCCTCTCTGGCGTATGCTAAAGTGACTGTCATTTTCAAATTTATTTATTTACTTACTTATTTTTTTTCGCTAAAAACATTTATCTTATTTTATGCGCCCGATGAAATGAGTAATGGTGTACCAAAATCGTTCCCAGAGTCGCCACGCTTCTTCTTTTTTCCGTTGCACGCATATTGGCGGTGATGACGTGATCCGCCGCTGTCATTCATTGCTGCCTATAATAATAATAATAATAATAATAATAATAATAATAATAATAATAATAATAATAATAATAATAATAATAATAATAATACTAGCGCGGAGGCGTTTATATCGGCATCGCGACGGCGGCGGCGCTTTATGGATGTATATCCAGCCACGTCGCGGTGGGCGTGTCTCGCGTCTATATATAGGTGCTGCGCCGTCGATCATTCATCAAATTGGTCGTGAATACGTTCGGGGGCGACCGGTAATTGGGCCGCGCGCCGATGTTACGGGGATTACCGACGCCGCACGTGTGCGTGCGCGCGCTGAACGATGTTCCTGCGCATGATTAACGGTCACTTTCCGCCCCACGTGGAGGCGGTGTTGTCCGTGCGGAGTGTCTTTAATCCTGCTTAGCGCGCTTGTGCTTTTCTCTTTCTTTCTTTCTTCCTCTCTTTCTCCCTTCCTTTCTCTCTCTCTCTCTCATTCCCTTTCTTCCTTGTTTTCTTTCTCTCTTTCGTTCTTTATCTCTTCATTTCTTTCTCTTTTGTTCGTTCTTTCGTTCTTCCTCTCTCTGTCTCTTTTTCTGTCTCTCCCTTTTATCTCTCTTTCTCCCTTCCTTCATTCCTTTCTTTTTCTTTCTCCTTCCTTTCTTTCTTTATTTCGTTCTTTCTCTCTTCCTTTCTCTCTTTGGAATGCGTCACCATGCATGGCACTCGCGTTGTCACATAAAAAGCATTGTCCAAGTGTTTATTTAGAGCACCTCTTTAAGCCGCCGCGGCAGCGCTGTGGCTACGGCGCATGCGCTGCTGATCCAGCCGCGAGGTCGCGGGTTCGTTCACTGCTGTGTTGGCCGCATGCATTCTGGTGGAGGCGGAACGTGAAAACGGTCGTGTACACGCGGTAATTTGGTGGTGCGTCAAAGAATTCCCTATAGGTCGGCAAAATCAATCCGGAGTATACCCCCCACACACACACACACACACACACACACACACACACACACACACACACACACACACACACACACACACACACACACACACACTATATATATATATATATATAAGGCGTGCCCTGTATGAACAGTTACGTGTTTTTGGCACGTGAGACCCCATTTAATTTATAAAATCTTGGCGCTTTTTATGTTTTGCCCCTTCTGTAAATCCGTGTTATGTAATACTGGAGTGCTTAATTAATCGCCGCTGGTTGAGAAAACTGGCCTCGCGCAATGTGTGTAAGCTAATATTGTTTAACACCGCAGCAGCATTTCGCGGAGAGATTAGCGCGTGGTTTGATCGCTCGTCAAGTTCTTGGAAAATTATATCATCGTGGCTCTATATAGATGCTTTCGCGGAACGCACCCTTGGTGTGACGCGCAGAGCGTGCACGGCCTGAAGTCAGCTGTAACTTGTTGCTGCGCTGCGCATTTTAGAGCGATAGCTGCTGTTAACGTCAGTTCATGTTTTGGCGTCATAACTCGCGGACAGTAGTTTTCTTGTGCATCTTGTGCAGCACGTTTATATTTTACGTTAACTCAACAAATTGTTTTGTGATGGCTTTGTCACACTCACACAGTCAACGCACCCTCTCTCCGTTTTAGAAGAGCCGTACCTATATATTTACTGTGCCGAGCGAGAAGAGCACAAGTCCACTTGTCGAAACGTTGGCTCCTGCTCTCGTGTTGCTCATCGTCTTGAATTTCCGTCTCCCGCATTCCCCGTGTTTTCTCTAGATCACGTTTGTTTTGCAAGAGAACTGTCCAGCGAAAAAAAAAAGTACTTTATAATATTTTTGAAAAATATCCATCACTTGCGGTAGCTGGCGTCCTGTTACTGTGCTCGAGGTGGAGGGTACGATTTCCTCCCATGGGGAGTGTGAGGGGGGTGGCGGCGAAATAGGATGAAGAAGAGAGAGAGAGAGAGAAACAATCCTTAGGTATATGGCCAAAGTTAATTTGGAGTTCTCCACTATATATGACGTCTCATTGTTTTGGGACGTTGTTGGAAGCTTTATCAATCAATCAATCAATCAATCAATCAATCAATCAATCTTACCATGCTATCGAGCAATCTTTCTGCCTCGTTATTATAACGAATAAAAAAGATTTCGTACTCCTGCCTGTGTGCTAAGTGTTCGCGTTTCCGTTGCTCGCGTTGCTGTTTCATGCGTCGACAGTAATAAGTCCGAGGCATTATTGGAGGGGGGGGGGGTGCAAGCCAGGGTTGAAGCCTGCTTGCGGAGGCCTCCCGGTCGGAAGGAAGGCAGTTTAGTTCCTGGCCGCGTCGCGCCGGCTGTGAAAGTTGTTCGGCGAACGGGCGAAGCTTCATGCGCTCTCTCACACTGCACGACCGTTTATAGACATGGCGGCTAGCGCGCGGCGCGTGGCTTGGCCGCGGGCGGGCTATAGCGAGCGAGCCCCGTGTTTGTACTAGCGGCCAGATAGCGCTCGCGCTCTGAGCGCCGCCTGCAGCGTTCGGTCTCGACGCGCGCGTCTGGTTCGTGTCTCTCTCTGCCCGCGTTCTCGGTTCCAGCCGCCGTTCCTTCCGTTCCGAGAACTAAGCGGCGGCGGCGGACGCCTTTCTTCTTCTTCTTCTTCTTCGCCCTATGTAGCGGGATTCTCCGACACCCGCTCACCATTTTTCTCTTTGAGTTTCTTTAACGCTGTTTCTCCTTGTTGTTGTGGCTGTACAATGGCATTTTTATACCAGCTGCAGACAAGGCTCTTCACTACGGGCTCTCTCGCGAGAGGCGAAGAAAACGTCCGCTTTCGTCGCGCCCTGATTTTGCGCTGACTGATGATTCGGGTCCCGCTGATAGCGCGATAGGCGAGTGTGTTAGCGGAAGCGAAGGGCTCCCGTTTCGGCTTATGGCCCGAATTCGCCGTCGTAGTCGACGACAACGTTTCCCAGCTTCGGCCGCTTGCTGCCTGCTGGCTATAGCGTATATAAAATCTCTTGTCAGACATTCTCGATAGGCGATGATGAACGGCCGGGCGTATCTGGACTCAATCATGGGTGAGTCTCCGTTGCGTCACGAACGTTAGTGGAGGAAGATGGCGCGTGTGATACCTAAGTACCTCGAGTATGTGGGTTCGGCGAGGCAAGTTTTATATACTGTGCCTTCTCAGCGGTTTGTTTGTTTTAGCCTATTGAAGAAGGAGTATGCGCTAAGTTGAAAGCTTACGAATTATGGCACTGCCTCCTCGAAAACGAAAACCAACAAATTGAAAAATACAGACGTCTGCGACCTTGCATACTTTCCAGAGAAGCTTTTCTTTTGAGCGCTTGTGTTAAGCATATTACGAAACGACGCACTTTAAAACGTTGTCCGCATTGCACCAACGCCATGGCCACATATCCTGCAGATTAAATAAAATTAAGTGATCATTTCCTAATACAAATCAGTTGTCTGTTGTTGTCCGCAAGCATCCCCAGAGGAGCCTCCCAGCGCACGTGGTATTGTAGTGGGATTGAACATTTCTTTGCAGCTCTCGGTTCTTCCTGAAATTTCCGAAAGCACGATATAAACATGGAATACCACCGAATAGGAAATGATTTCTCGTTGTAGCTGTTGTTTCGCTCTTCTCACAATTCCCGGATTAGTTATTGCACAAGAGGCAGAGAGCGACAGTAAAGGTAGAGTCAAGGCACGTCTTAAGAAATCAGCTACAGGTGCTGCTAATGGTCAGCTGGGGAACCCCAGCCATGGTCGCTTCGTGGCAGAGCCGCCATTGCTAAGCATCCAGCTTACCCTTGTGCTTACACGTGTAGCTGGACGTGAAATTTCTCCTGAACAGAACAAAGTTTACACATTTGGAAGAGTGTTAGCAAACGTCACTTCTTATCCGCCTATTAAACGGCTAGTATAGGAGAATCGCAAAGGACAAGCGAAGGCTCCAGCGGCGGCGCTTTAAGATTTGTATCTCATTAACGCTTTGGTCTATTATGTATCTGCATTTGTTTATTGTTGTTGGAGACTTGTTTACTGTGTCGGTATGGCCGTATGCAAAGACGCCTACTTGGTGGTATACGGTAATTATTTCCCACCGGCGAAACCGCCGCGCTGACTTAGCGGCTATGATGTTGCGCTGCTAAGCACGAGGTCGCGGGATCGAATCCCGGCCGTGGCGTGGCTGCATTTCGATGGGGACGAAATGCAATAACGCCCGTGTCCCGTGCGTTGGGGGCACACGGAAGATCTCCTGGGGGTCAAAATTAATCCAGAGTCCCCCGCCACGGCGTGCCTCATAATCAAATCGTTGTTTTGGCACCGTAAAACCCCGAGAATTCAATTCAAATTTCCGGCCGACAAAACGGAACTCGTTCAAGGCAAATGATTCCCACAATAATGCACACAGGATTTTACGGAAACGCGGCAAAGCTGAAGCATCTTATTTGTAAAACTGCTAGTTTTCGTCTGGCGGCATCAACGCTGTGCAGGTGGCGCTTGTGTCTCCTTGAGCGTAAAGTCACTGGGCCTCTTCTATTATCCGTCCCTGACAGTCGCGGAATGTCCGAGATGAATGTCCGAGATGCTGCATACGCAACGCTCATTGGCTGAAAGCACCGGCTCGGACAGTCCGTGACTGTCAGAAACGGATAATCGAAGAGGACCACTACTTCAGCGTACCGTCCCCGTGTATGCTACACAGGGACACTGATACACCGTGAGCTTCGGTGTCTCTATTTGGATTACGTTGCAAAGTGCATGAACTGAGTCCTTATTCTCGATTACTTTCGGCAACGCGAAATATCCGGATGGCTATGGTGTTGGGCTGCTGAGCACGAGGTCGCGGGATCGAATCCCGGCCACGGCGGCCGCATTTCGATGGGGACGAAATGCGAAAACACCCGTGTACTTAGATTTAGGTGCACGTTAAAGAACCCCTGGTGGTCCAAAATTCCGGAGTCCCCCACTACGGCGTGCCTCATAATCAGATCGTGGTTTTGACACGTAAAACCCCATAATTTAATTAAATATCCGGATTGATGCCTCACTGGAGCGACAGGCACCCGGGCAGTGCCTCAGCCAATCAACGCACGCTTAGAGATACATCCGCGAAAGCGATGCATCAAGAGTACGGCTCCAGTGGAAAACAACAATAACAGCAACACGCTGCACAGCTTCGTGCGGTTGTCACTACATATTACCGCGCTGCAAGAAAAATGACCTGGCAGTCGCGGCGTGAACGCCGTAAGTGAGACTCTCTCTCTGGAACAAGACAGGCCGGGGGAATTCTCACACGCGTGGTACAGGGCGCGAGCCGCGCGGATGGATCGTGCGGCTTTATTCTATAAAAGCCGCGGTTTCCCCAGCGCGACGCCTTCTCTCTATGACAAATGAACGCTCCAGTGGAGACAGGAAATGAAAGCTGCCCGCCGAGCGGCTTATAATAGGTGCGCTGCATGCGCGGAGGGGAACGCGACATGCGACAGCCGCGCCGTCTAGCGGGACGCGAGGCGTACTATTGGCGTGACGGCGAGCGAACGTTGGCCGTCCGGCGTGCGCGTCGCGTGCGTTTGTTTGCGGCCTGCATTGTGTAGCTTACGCGCGTAGGGGCTGGGTATATTGGCCACACTGGCGCTGCTCTGTTGCATGCACGCCGCACGCACGTGCGGTGAGATCACGACGCTCACTCTCCCGATCGGCCCGAAACGCGTACGTGCGACGTGTTTTGCGTATACTGTATACGTGCGGTGCTCGGCTAGACGCCTGTACGTAATATAGTATTTTCGCATCTGCGGCTGCCGACTCGTTAATCAATGTGCCAGATGTACGCTTGCTCCCGTGTTTATTTCATTCTTACTCGTATTGTATATGTACGTGTGCTTTCGTATACGCGCGTGCGAGAACCTTTTGTGTTCCTCTGACTTCCGCGTTCCTGCACCAGTTATTGGGCGGGGAGAGACGGCACGCGGTTTGTACCCCGACTCCCAGGTTTCATTATTATTTCTCTTTTCCGTATTCGGGTATTGGTTACACTTACACAGTGAATGGTGCAATTTTACTTAGACGGGCTCTCCTTTGCCAATACGTTGACTCTGCTCTTGTGTGACGTATGGTAAACAGTTCTCAAAACTTACTAAGTTCAGTATTTGGTTCCTTTAGAATACTCCGTAGTCCATCTTTACCGATGGACAGTACCTGCCGTGGCTGCTGAGTGGCTTTGGCGTTGCATGTGCTGCTAAGCATCATGTCGCCGGATCAAATCCCGACCGCGGCGGCCGCATTTCGGTGGGGGCGAAATGCAAAAACGCCCGTGTACTGTGCATTGGGTGCTCGTTATAGAACCCCAGGAGGTCGAAAATAATCCGGAGCCTTAGTGGGGACACCTCATAATCAGATCGTGGTTTTGGCACGTAACACTTTATAAATTATTCATTTTATTAATGGACAGTTATCAAATATGTTCCTCGCAAATGCTGTAAAAATTAGTGGCCTCTCTGGCTAGCTCGTTTGGTAGGCGACCTCGCCACACGCCTTTCGTTGTTGCGTCTTTCCTGGCTCGCTATGCAAGCCTCCTCTTGTGGTTAGTGTGACCGATTTGCTATATACGCGTGAGTTACTAATAAGCCTCAAGAAACGTTTCTCGCTTGTGAGCTCAGTCAAGCAGAGTGAAGGCGCGCAGTATGCCGGGCTCCTGTGTATGCCTACATTAAAAGTTGAATAACAATGGTTGAACAAGGGTTGTACGTCACCGCAGCGGATGTTTCGACAAACGGACTAAAGGATCGGCTTCCTCACGGCAACAACTGCCCTGTTTTTACGCAGTTGCGTCCCCTTGTCGAAACGCTGCGCTCCAGCGACATTCCTTTCTTCGACCGCTATTATTGCAAGGCTCCATCTTTACGTGTCATCTTGTTTATATCAAAAGTTGTTGGACCCTAATTTCTGCAGGAATGTAGGTTTCATCGCTCTCGATGTTTCTATATACATACGCTCTCTCGTGACGCTGAGGTAAATTTGGAGCTCTCGCTGTGCGCGACTGGACGAGGAGGCTTACAGCCCGTGCATGTTTCCGTATAACTTATCAGTGCTTCGATGAGCACGCGCGCGTGTGCGCGCATGCATAAATGTGCGTACAAATGCGGGTCGCCGGAATGGCGCTATATGTATATAAGCGGCGCGCTATAATTGCTTCATAAGGCGCGCGCGCGGGAATAATATGATGGCTCTGACGAAACGCTCGCTGTTCGTTCGAGTGTCGCGCGGCACGCCATTATGCTAAGGCGCTCGATTATGCGTCGCGCCCGCACCGGCGTACGAAAATGTTGCGCAATTTCTCGCCGTACCTCGACCACGACTATGGTGCAGGCAGAGCGGCGGCTGCGACAAGCCCGCATACCCGCGGCGGTAGCTGCTGCTGCTGCTGCTTAGTGTGAATGGTCTATAGACCAACCGCGAACGCTTCGCGTCTGCGCTCTTCGTCCCGTGCTGCCCCGGCGTTAAAAAAGCATGCGCGTCCCCGGCAGCAGACAGACTGTATAGAGGTGGTTGCAGTGGCCAAACGCGTGAAGAGTGTGCGAAGCGTCTATGCGCCAGGAGAAGACGGACAAGTGCTATAGCGTCCTTGCGCGTATTTGCAGCTTTTGCGCGCGTGTGGTTTTTCTGAGCTTCATGTAAATGTATAAGTGTCCATGTGTGCATACAAGCCTGCATATCTGCAAATGCGCGCCTGTGTATTCGTGCAAGTGCGTGCGCGGCTTTGATGTGCGTCTGCGAACGCGGGTCAGTGTAGTGCGCATGCGTCATGGCCATGTCTGCGCTCGTGCAAACTTATATTTCGAACGTGTAACTATATATTCTAGGCACTGTAGTGTAACCGTGTGTGTGTGTGTGTGTGTGTGTGTGTGTGTGTGTGTGTGTGTGTGTGTGTGTGTGTGTGTGTGTGTGTGTGTGTGTGTGTGTGTGTGTGTGTGTGTGTGTGTGTGTGTGTGTGTGCGCGTGCGTGCGTGCGTGCGTGCGCGCATGTCGACGCAGTTGGTGCACGTGTGTGTATGGCCGTTTGTGTACGTCTCGAGAGATGCGCGCACTGACTTGGTGCGTGTTCGTGGCGTCGCGCGCATCTCAAAACTGGCGTGTGTGTCACCATGCAGTAACGGCAAAAAAGAAAAAAAGAAGAAGAAGAGGTAACGGTTGTAGCTGTGCGAGAGACGCAAGTGAGTGAGTACTTTCTAAAAGTAATCAAACATCGTGCTTTGAGATCCCGTCGGCCTATTATCGCCGCTTATTCCCACGTCGAGTATACTTCCCAGAGCCTATTCTCCCCCTATATAGTATTATTCCCACTGCGCATTATACTACCATCGTTGCGCGGCCCGTCTCTGAACCCTATATATTTCTCTCATACACGGAACAGAGGACCGGATGGTGGCTGTGCAAGTATATAGAAATACGAGAGAGTGAGAAAGGAGGGTTGGCGGGTGAGATCGTTTCGCTTTTTATTTGAGCTGTCCGCGATTTATATTCCGCGTGAATAATTAAATGAAAGAATTACTGTCGAGCACGGCTCTGTATAGGATCAAGCACAGGCCGCATGGTATAGAACTCCCCGTCGGATGCGCTGGTGTCGCAGGGACGGATCATCGCCGCCTGACGCGTTTGATCGGGTGCAAACCCCGCAGATCAAAGGCACGGAGAGTGTATACCCATGAAAGGGATGCAAATGCACGATACCGGGCTCGTATATAGGAACACGTTGCAGCGGGAACATCGATCAGGATTTCGTATCGCGCAGTTAAGCGTGTATAGCTCTGCAAGAGCACGTTTTCTATTTTTAATGGAATTTGTTTTTATTTTCTTAGCTCAGCAGCGAGTGTGCGGGTTAGCTCTTTATAAACATGTAGAATAGCTCGGGGGGTGGGCTTGTGATGTGAAAGTAAACGCAGCTATATAGGCATGCCGTCTTTCTGCTCTGCGTCGTGTTTCGATCATCAGTTCGCGGTGTGCTGGAGCATGAAGTTGTGTTGACTATTCTCTTCTACGTGTCCCTGTTTATCGCGCCGTATCAGTTTCCACGTTACAAAAAGCCCGCATGCTCCCGTTCTTTAAGTTCATTTTTAATTTCGTCGTTAACAGAAAAGGTTAAAGGACATCGCGGCGCTTTTTCTTTCCCGGCGCCGGTATTTAAAAAAATGGCTGCGGCTTAGCTCAGCTAACCCTGGATATGCAAAGCGAAAGGTTGGTTTAGCCTGGTTAAATCTTGGTTTCACTTGGTTAATCTTTGATTAGCTTAACCAATGTTGTGGCCCCGCTTCCGGCGTTTTGCGAGCCGAACGGCTCGCTCTTCCTCAGTCTCCGACGCTATAGCTTCGCGCGCTTGGCATTCCGGACCCTCTCCAGTGAAGCAGCTCGCCGGGCGATATTCGCGGGGTGGTCAGACGCCGCTTGCCGACGACGGCTCAAAGCCTCCCGCTCCCGCGCAATGCTCACTGAAGACGGCCCGGTCTATGGCCCGGCACTGACTAGGCGAGCGCGGCGCTCCTCTTAAGGCCACCCCACATTCAGAGTTATCCCTGCGTTTTCTGGCGTTGCGTCACCCGGCGTCGCTCAGCGTCGACGCTGAGGGAGGCGCCAAGGCGGAATGCCGTGCTCAGGACACACCAGAGATCTCGCCGCCGTCACCGACGACGCCGAGAGACGCAACGGCAAGAGACGACGGTAAAAGCGCTGAATGTGTGTGTGTGTGTGTGTGTGTGTGTGTGTGTGTGTGTGTGTGTGTGTGTGTGTGTGTGTGGGGGGGGGGGGGGGGGGTATTTTAGCCAGGCGTGCGGTGAGTCACGTGATGCGTTGCCACGGCTACGGCGCAGCTGTGGTCAAATGAAAGTCAAATTACTGGCGACGGCGAAACTCGGCTCGACGTCCTTCGTAAAGCATTGGCTTTAAAATATTTATATATTGCAGGAATGACTTGATTGACCCTGTAATCTATTCAGCTCTGATCATTCTTGCTTCGAATACGAGCGCCTGTATATAGTCATTCGCTTTTACCAAACGTGTTTTCGCCGCGCGCATTGATGCATTGCGACATACAAGGCGCAGGCAGCGCTCAGTGAAAAATGCAACTTGCCATGTCTACAGTATATGGAACAAATTTGCGAATTTACGCCGATTGTGAAGGGACGCGGCGCTAATTGTAGCATGCTAGCGCCTGTAGCGGGACGACTGCATGTATAGTTATAAGTTTGCGAGATTTGACTAATGAAGGCCTGAGTATACCTAAGGCGGGCAGTGGTGCAATAGTATACTGGAAGATCGATTGGTCATTGCAGTACATGACATTAAGCGACGTTATCTGAATTAAAGATTGATTGATTGAGTTTAACATCCCAATTCAAGACTAGGGCTATGCGAGATGCTGTAGGCTTTGGATTGATTTTGACGATCTGGGGTTCCTTACATAGCGTGCAACCCAAACCATGGTACACCGGCGTTTTTTCATTTCGCCCCCGTCGAAATGCGAGCGCCGAGCAATACTTCGTAGATACTACGCCACCGTCGTCACGTGATGTAACAGGACGGTACGGTGTGATATTTTACGATACTGTACATTATACATACGTCACGTCGGGACGCAAGCGGATGAAAAAGAGAGAAACAGATACAGGAATGAATGAAAAAAAAAAATAATAATAAGTGTGCGGTACTTGATGCTCCCAAATGTGCATGGATCTGTTTGCTGCAGAAAGTGTATAGAAAGAGAAAGCTCTGCACTAAAATCAACGCGGGACTCGAAACCGCCATGTAACGTGAGCATGATGGCACACAATGGGAACAAGAGTGCGCGTATTGCGAGGCCAGGGTAATGGGAAAGGAAGTGTAAAGGAAGGCCAGCCCAAGTTATAGAGAACGTGCGCAAAATCGAGCAGGACCAGTTCACATGTAACTCGCCCTGGCGCGCCCTCTGGGAAATCATTTCCCCGATGGTTTATGCACTCCCCTTTCTTCCCGGCCTGCTCGGTGGAAGGGTGCGATGCGTCGGACCCCGGGGGTATTCAAATCCCGTTAGTCAATTACCTCAGCGCGGAGAGGCTCGGCCCGTATCCCAGCCGCGTTGCTGGAGCGTAATCGGGAAGCGAGGAACCACGGGTTCAAAAGACGTGCACGCGGGACGCTGAAGAGAAATTACATGCTCGAGCTGCATTCCGCTTTATGGAATAAGGCCCATCGTTGCGAATAACCCGCTCCATTACTCAGCGTACTGCGCTCCGACGGAGCCACCCGTTTGCTGACATCGATCACCAGGGGGCTGCGTGCAGAAGAGGATGGAGAAAAGGTTACCCGACTCCGTCGACTAGTATACTTACGAATCACCAGGATACGGTAGGAGACTCCCGTATAACCCTGATCGCAGGTACACAGTTGAATCTTCATTTAACGAAGTTGTAGGACCCTATAGTATTAGTTGGTGTAATCTTAAAAATCGTTAAACCGAAAACATACGAAAAACGTGATTTTATTCAAGAAATCTGTTTTTTTTTTCTGTGCACGCATTTATCGTAATCCGTTGAGCGTGTATCGGGTTATATAAAGGGAGCGGCCAGCCCTCCTGACATAAATCAGTGGCATCCATGACGTGAACTGAAATCGGACATATCCGCATTTCTCCAAGAAACTTTGTTAAATTGGGCGAGCCGTTAAGCTCACTTCGCTGCGGCGAGAGAAAAAAAAAAAAAAAAAAAAAAACCATTGGGCCCCATGAATATGTGGCGGGGAATTGCGAACACTTCGTTAAATCGCAAATATCGTCTGACCAGGTTTCGATAAATCGAGGTTTCACTTTAGTTCCTTTACCCGCCCTCATAGAAGTCCAGTATATAGTACACATTTAGTATACAAATTTCACCCTCAGCCTCTGGGTCGCAGTTGTGCTTCTGCTTATACTCAGGTTAGGTTAGTCTTGCTCAGGGGTAAGTTAGCGGACAATGCGAACGCGTGAAGGAAGCCTTGCTTGAACGAGAGAATATTGTACCCTTACCAACACCTCCCTCATGATGTGGGTATGACAAAATTTCGTGTCTTCGTTATGAAGTAGCCTGTTGTAAGCCTTCCCTGGTTATACTCATTCTTTTACTCCTCTACTATGGTTTATGATATTTTGTCTTCTGGGCATGGTATAAGAGTGTGTAAGCTGCCACATTCTGCATAGAGTTTTGACATTACATTCCCTATTCTCTTAATGAAAACCATAATGCTGCAAAGACTAAATTGTTTTTTTTTTGTGTGTATGTGTGCATGCGTACACGCGCACATGTTCATCGATCGACCGTATCGTGGGAGTTCTAATCTTGACTGTTTTGATTTACTGCAAGCGGCGCATCTTTACCACCGGCTTATTCTCTCTCTCTTGTAAATGATACTTGAAGCGATATTCCGAGCATTTTTGTTTTCATCTTTACTGATATATACTCTATAGCAGTTGCACGTTTAAGTCTTCCGGAGCACTCTGGACAATCTAAATTCTGCTGCCATTTTGTCAAGTAATTTCTTCCTCTCGATTGTTTCCTTCACTCATCCTTGCATTGTGTAACCTTCATCCCCGTCTCTGTGGAGCTCCACCTTTTCGAACTCCTGCCCACTAATGTATCGACAGACTTTACAGCGTTCTGTGAAAATGTGTTCACAGGCATTCATTCTGAACTAAGCAAAATCTGACAGAATATCATGCATCGTTTTCTCTTTCCCTTTATCGGCATTGGTGTTCCGTTTTGCCTGAGCGTTATTAATATGCATACCGAATCAAATGGCTCCCCCACCGCATATAAGAAAGACGTTATAGTTATCTTTCTGCCGCTCATGCTGGAGCTCAATTTCGGAGCGCGTCTTGAATTATTGATCGCCGCATTACTCGCGGCGAGTGTGTTTTGCGGATTTCTTTTGCGATAGCGAGCGGGGATATCCTTGTGATCTCTGCAGCCCGCATGCGCGCACGCTTTCTTTCTACTTCATTTACTTCGCGAAGCTCTGCACAGTACTTCCAAGATTGGGTCCTCCCAATATAGCGCCTTACTTCGACTCTGCCGTCGTCTCACCGTCCGACCTTAAGCAGCAGCAGGTAACTTGTGTCTGAGCTTCACTGCTTCACATGAAAAGGTAGCCGATTCAACGCCCCCGCCTAACTCCCGCTCTCTTATTTGCGTACACTTGGCGTATCTTTTCTTTTTCTTTTTTTTTTCAGTCTGTTCTGTCGCCCGGCCGTACGACGGCAATTCTACTGCCAAGGAGAATGCAAATAGGGACCCTATTGGAATCAGGTCCACAAAGAACGGATGGCGCGCGGCGGTCCTTTGTGACTTCTCAACGAAACCGATAGGTTTTAATAAGGGGAGCTGGCTAGCTCCTCGGAACTTGTGGAATTGGCGAGCCGGTCAGTATCCACCGCTGTAGGATCGACCCTGACTGCAGTGCGCTATTCCTTCTTTTTGACTGTCTCTGCCGCCGTTTTATCTCTGCAAGCAATTTGCGTTTTTTTTTTTTTTTTTTTGCACGGTGTCGTGGACAAATGAATAAAGGCTGTGCCCCGGGCACCTTTCTTTTCCCTTCTTGGCTTGGCTGCAGATAGTTTGCTTTCTTGAGGCTTCTTTTCTTTTTGTCTACGAGCGCGCCTGGGAAAACGAGCGTAGAAATTTGTTGTCTCCGATGAAAGAGGAGCCGTCTACGCTTTTAGGACAAAATGCGGTGGATGAAACTAGTCGCGGAGTTGAAAAAAAAAAAATGAATAAAGAGCGAACGGAAAAGCTTTTTCGCTTCCTGATGGCGCGCGGTGCCTCGTGAGGCGCTCGGAAGGGCGTTCTTGGCAAAACGCTTTTTATTCCACTCCCCTTTCGAAGGGCCCAAAACGACGCTTGCAAAGCAGGAAAGTGGGGTGGGTGGTTGGGCAGGGAGGGAGGGGGGGGGGGGGTGACAAGGCGGTAGTACACGCGGCAGCGCATTGTCGGATGAAAGCTGCAAAGCAGCGCCGAACAGCAACTGTAGGGAAGGGGAGACCTGGGAGGATGAGAAATGTAAAACATAAAAAGTAACGGGAAGCCGGCAGCACTGTTGTGCTGCGAGCAGCACTGCTTGCTAAAGCAAAACACAAAGAAGTTGGCGCACAAAACGTGTGGGGAGCGAGCGCGCCGCTTTTGCCTACCAGCATGCGCGACCGCAGCGCCTCCTTCCCGCCGGTTTCTCGGCGGCAGTCCGGTGTCGCCGCTGCCGTGCGCCCTGCGCGCGCTTTTTATTTATTTCATTTTTCTCCTTTTGTTGTTTTTGTTCGCCGAGCTTTCTTCTCTGCTTGGAGCGAGGAGCGCGTTCCGTTCCGCCTGAGGGTGTCGGCTCCGCCTACCTACCACCGCGTCGGGTCGCCTCGCGCAAGCGGCTGGTAGGCAACGAAAACGAACCTGCATGTGACGTCGGGCGTGACGTCACGTTGGTGATAGGAAGGCAGCGCCGCCGCGTCGCATGGTCGGAACGGCGCGCTCTCTCTGCGGCGCCGCGGAGACTACTCGGCTGGTGGCTGGCTGCGGCTGCGAACCAGTCTTGCTGCCGCTGGGTTTCTTCTGCTAGGCGGCTATCGAGCGGCGGGGAAGCCGGTCTCCATCGACGTCCTTCTCTCGGTGGCGGCGTCGGCCCCGGGCTTCTCTCTGTCTCCCCGTGCCTCTGTGTGTGTGCGTCTGTGTGTGCGCTTGTGTCCGTGCGCGCCGACGCTTCGTGACATTCCATTCGCGTCTCTGTTGCCGCCGGCGACGCGCGGTTTCCTCGGGTGAACCTCGGGCTCCCCCGATCGCCGCCGCAAGGGAAGCCTCTGAGCGTCGAGTCTCCTTCGTTTCGTGCTGCTTCGTTTAGGGGCGAAGGGTGCGCGCGTGCCAAAACGAAGGAGCCGGCGCGAGTGCTAGTGGGGCGAGAGTACCCAACGCCGGCATCCTCTTCGTCGACGCGCCGTCACTGCTCCCCCTGGGCCCTCCTTGCACCTCAGCCGGCCTTCTACTCTACCTCTTTCACCGGCGTCGTCGAACCCAAGCGAGGTATGTCGTGAATGTGTGTGTTTGAGTGGCTGTGGGGTCCATACTTCCTTTCGGTGCGCCGGGTAGTGTTTGTTGATGTTGGCCCTGCCATCCGTGACTCCTTCGTATGGTCTGCTTGAAAGGACGCTTGTCTTGGCTGCTGTACTCCTCCAGTTGCATGTTTTTCCTCGTCCGCCGCGGTTGGCAAGTGTTCTTTCTTGACGCATTCGCTTTGATTTCCTCGAAAGAGCTGCTTGTTATTTTTTTCGCGCCGGCAAGCGTTTACGCGATAATCTTCCTTGCGGTCTTGCTGAAGGAACCACAAGCTTAGAGAGCTCTCCCTGTGCTGCTCTTCGTCGCAGATAGATAGGAGACATCAGAGCAGTGTTTGGAACTGACAGCGGCGCCTTTTGTCAGTGCGTTTACTATATTATTAGCTTGCTGTTGGTGCCGTAAATATCTAGAAATTAGAACACTTCTGATTTCCCCCAGCGAGTCATAACCTAGCTAAAACCAAAGATGTTTGACCGAACAGATTATTTCGTTTGGCAGCGCAACTGAAATGTGCCAAGGCTGTGTTCCGTAATTCATGCCATCTTCCTTAGTCCGCTAATACTTAAACCAGCTCCTGTTTGTTACTGAAGCAACACAGGCGGTCACCGAGAGCCAAATACCTGCCTGTATTACATACGCCATCCATCGCTCTTGTTTCTGCCCGAAGATCTCGCCACGTTACGTTCACGTGAACCTTCTAGTGGTGCCTTTGGTACGCCCCAGACAATCCAAGTTAACAAGGTTATTCTGCTAGACTTATTACCGTTTTAATGGCACTCTCAGCGGGAACTGCGACCGCACGGTGTAACATCGACTTCATAATCAGTTAATCACCATTCGATGGCCAAGAATAAGTACGGCGAGAGAAAGAATGAGCTTTAGGGCCTGTATATATTAAAAAGAGTTTTTACGCCAAAACCGTCCGTAAGAGCGGTTGCTAGCCAATCCTGCTATTGGACATATTACTAGCGAAGTTGGCCGGCCAGTGGCATAGGTCATCACAAACGCAGATCTTCGTGAATTCGGACCCACGTTTTCAGACGCACTTAAGTCCAGCCCTCCTGGGTCGCGCTCTTCGGTAATCGGCTTCGTGCGTGCAAGTTATCGATGCCGACTATGTCGGGAATTTCTGTAAGTATGTGGAACTGATGCGAAGGCACGTTGTTTCGGCGGCCAGCCACACCAGTTTGACGGCGCCTGCGTACATACGCATAGTCAGCCACGCGAAATCGTGACGAGCTGACCGGGATCTTTTCGCCATTCCTGGCGCACGCGTTCTTGTGGATGGAGTATGGAACGACCGCTTCTCGCCACCGCTCTCTCTCCCCGCCCCTCTCTCTCTCTCTCGACTAAGCGCTCTCGCTAGCGCCTAGGATAGCTTTGCCGATCGTTTACCTCGCGGAGGTGGAATGGAGGAGGGAGAGTCCCACGTTAGAGGTGAGGGTGAGGGCGACCGAGCGTTCGCGCCGTTGACGATTACGGAATATTTCGGGCTCACGAGTGTTGCGCAACTGGTGGCTAAGCCCGTCTCCGCTCATCGCTGTGTTTATATGCAGCACGGCGACGTGAGAGAGAGAGAGAGACTGACGTAGCCACAGCCTTGTGGTTCCGGTTTTCTTTTTGATGGGGACTGGGCCTCGCGCCTCGACCGTCCCATGGGAAATGGCTTCTCGGGCTTTGCCAGAATGCCTTCTCCGCTGCGCATTCGTGCCTCGTCACACCTGCGTTCGGGCTTTTTAACTAGAACAGGTGTACGCGGTGTGCATAACCGCGTGCGGAAACCGCCTCCTTCCGCGCTTTTGTCTGTACGTTCTCGCTGCGCCACCTGCTGTTGTGTTGGTGCTTCGTTCTTGTCGTTGCTTCGGTTTCCTTAGTGTCGTTCCTGGATACAAACAGGATAACGCAGAATGGATGGAATAACACAAACCGACTTGCTTTGGGTTGGAAAATGGAGATCGAAGCGCAGCAGAGGCGCCTCTGTGTTATGAGGTTAGGTATGTGTCGGTTTAACTTCGCGCGAGATTCATTTGGCAGCATTGCGGGTCCTCGAGCCAGTTTGTTCGCGAGATTGGCCAGTAGTGTACAAATTAAAGCTCAATTTCAAGAGTGGTCGCTTTAGACTATTCCGAAATGAAACACTATATAGATGGCGGCCTCTCTTTCGAGGTGATACAAGAAAAGTTCGTCTTTCTAGCTTCCTAGCTTTCTGCTTGGTACGGCGCAAACAAACTTGTGAGTCTGCTTTTGTTGGCACTTATCTATGTATCTTCAGACCACACATACCTTAGAAGTGCCGTCGACCAAGCACGTCTTTGCTGTGATTAGGCATTTGCAAGGCTTAAATATCTTGCCGTATAAACAACATTCGCCCGCAGTGGCTCAGATACTAGAGAGGTTTAGATTAGGGGGACGCAATCGTTGGGGACCGCTAGCGCTTGGGACCATGGTACTGCGCATGTGCAGAGGGGATCGACGCAAGCGTTGGGGCCCCCCTAATGTAAAACTCTCTACTGGGCCGTACCAAAACACTGTTATTGCCTGTGTGCACTGGAAATGAACAAATACTCGTTTGTAGTGACAGTCACTGTGAAATGTTAGGGAACACGCAAAATTAATAGCTCACACAAGCACGTTTTTGTCCACCCTATATACCGAAGCTCGTGGCAAGCCTCAACACTACGAGAAACACAGTCCCCCGGTTCAATTGGCTGACGAAAAATGTCAGTTTTGTCAAACTGGTCAGTTTTGAATTCGCGCTCTGGCAAAAGGTATCATTCGCTGAGTTATGCCACTTAGTCACTTAATTATGCCACTTACGCGAAGGTATAATTGCCCGTGTGCAAAATGCTTCGCGCAAGAAAGCGGCCCCTTATTTCTCGTTTTGTCTCCGAGAGAGTGCTATACAGCTGTTGGCAACTTGGCGCTTATCACTTTTATTTTCCCCCATACGTAGGCGCTGGCGCCGAATATACGACGATAGCGGTCGGCTAATCGCTACCGCGAAAACGGAAGTCTTGAGGTCGTTTACGCGGCGAGGTCGCGCGTGTCGCGTTTCTTGGAGGCAAGATGTGCGGTACATTACACCCTGTGAAACGTGGATGAACCCGTATAAGATGTTGCGTCCTTTGGAGTGCAATCTCGTCTTACACTGTTCGTCATCATCACCACCCTAAAGTCCCGCAGTGTTTATTATCCTCATCAGCGCTATAATCAACATAGTCCATTCTTATAACCTTCTTTCTTTCTCCACAACGCGTGTCCCGGATATTTTCCTTCCCAGGAATGAGACGTAATCATTGCTTTTTTGTTTGTGTGTGTGGAATCGCACAGGCCACGCAGGACACAAGAATTTAACCGATCTCTTTAGTGTTGCAGTGACATATATATAGAAAAGTGAGAGAGAGGGAGGAGGGAGGGGAAGGGGGGGGGCAGGTCAACAAGACGCACGTCATGCACGTTTGCTTTCTACCCCACGTCGGGGAAAGGGGGTTATAGGAGTTTGTCGCAGAATAACGCATGAAGTGATTGTGACACTCAGTAATAATATTGTACTGTATACGTCGTAATATATTGCCGTGTAGCGTTTTCCCGCCGGTCACGAAAGGAAAGGCGCCCGGAACGAACATGGAGAAACCTACACATAAGGAAACGCAGAGGTCAATCAGCAGACACTTCCGGTTTGCTACCTCTCGCAGAGAAAAAGGAGGATCATCGTCGTCATCATCATCATCATCAGTCTATATTTATGTCCACTGCAGGACGAAAGCCTCTCGCCGCGATCTCCAATTACCCCTGTCTAGCTGATTCCCAACATGCGCCTGCAAATTTCTTAACTTCATCGCCCCACCTTATTTTCTGCCGTCCTCGACTGCGCTTCCCTTGGTATCCATTCGGTAACTCTAATGGTTCACCGGTTATCCATCCTACGCATTACGGGGCCTGCCCAGCTCCATTTTTTTTTCTCTGTCAGCTAGAATATCGGCTATCCCCGTTTGCTCTCTGATCCACACCGCTCCCTTCCTGTCTCTTAACGTTAGTCCTAACATTTTTCGTTCCATCGCTCTTTGTGCTGTCCTTAACTTGTTCTCGAGCTTTTTGTTAACCTCCAAGTTTCTGACCCATATGTTAGCACCGGTAAATGCAATGATTGTACACTTTTCTTGTCAGCGACAGTGGTAAGCTCCCAGTCAGGATTTGGCGATGCCTGCCGTATATGCATTCCAACCTAATTTTATCCTTCTGTAATTTTCCTTCTCGTGATCAGGGTACCCTGTGAGTAATTGACCTAGATAAACCTACTCCTTTACAGACTCTAGAGGAGGATGGCGGGACACAAAGTAGGAGGATGAGAAATAACGCATGCGCTGCGGGTTTCTTCGGTCCTCGACGCCGAGCTTGTGTGCGTTTTGCGATATGTGATACCCGTTTTTAGGCATAACTGAATCAAGAAATACCTCATTTCCAACCGTTGCTTACACACAGAGGAGGTCACTATAGTAAAGCTAATCAAGACCGCACAAGGGCCGCGGTTCGTCGTCTTTCCGTCTCGATACTATACCAGGAGATGCAAATTGAACGCGTTTACTAATGCAGCAAATAAGGCACCGTTTCGGGTAACGTCATTTATTTAACGCGGCACATTACCGAGGAAGAAAGATAAAGGAGAATGCCAGGAAGGTTGACGAGTGAGCTACCGCAGCATACAGTTACACTGAGCGTGTTGAAAGGGTCTCCTCGCGACCGCAGTCATCAGACTGATCGCACGTTGCGTTGTCGGAAGTAGGCGTGCGATTATGGCCTATTGGCTATATCATATGAGCTATTGTGCCGGGGGAGATCCCACCTTCGGACACACAGTTCTTTTATTTTCTGTGTGTGAATTGGTAAGAGAACAGCAGCAGTGGCAGCAGTCAGCAAAGTCCGGTAGGGTCCGCTGTGAAGGCTTCGCTTTAAATGTACGAAGCCGCGATCTGCGCCCATATATATGTCTACCCCACCCGGCGTCTCGGAGGATGCGAGCGTCGGACGTCACTCCTCGGCCAGCCGCTTTGCTGCGCGAGCTGCGAGAACGCTTCGCGTTTTTCCTGCCGTCCACAAGCGAGAGGCGGCGTGTCTTGTCCTTCGGGTAGCGAAAACGAGATGAGAGAGAGGGGGAAGGTAGAGTCCTGCCATGCTCGTGGAGTTCGCCGACTCTTGTTTTTCTCTCTCGAAGGCCGCCGAGGTCTATCCCCGTCCGCTTCGCGAGAGCGCGCGCGTAGCAGGTTATGCCGGCGCTATGGATGTACGTACGTATAGTGCTATATCAACGCCGAACAAGTTGCGTGCAGTGCCGGAATGCGTGCTGCCTAATGCCGCACGCTGCCTCCGTGATTTCGTTTTGTGACGTCCTTGCGCGCGCGCGTCGCTTTTTCCTCGGGTGTTTTTGCGGGTTCGAGACTTCTCGCCGTTGCCATTGTTTCTCTGGATATGACCTCTCTCTCTCTCTCTCTCTCTCTCCCCCTTTTTTTTTATCAGGCGCACGCGTAATGAATTTAATTGCTCACTGGTATCGCGGTGTCTAAGCTCGTTCTGGGCGGCTTGGACATTGCGAAATGGTTCTTTCTTCTCGTGTCGATTAGTTATTCAAGCCGTGTGGTTGCTGCAGCGCACTTTGTGATCTTTCTTAACGTTTTACCTCATTGCAGCATTTAACACAAAGCGTAGACTTTTGCAGGGCTGTACTCGGTGGTGTGAAACCTGCAGTCGCCGAATCTTTCCTGGTACACTGCATGGCTATAGGCTGTGCTCCCATTACACACGCTACGCTCTTCCCCGTCATCAAGTCTTCAAGTCATTCACGTTCTCTGCGCGTTTTAACGAATAGGACTTTGCAAAAGGGCGCTCTTCTGTTGGCTGTGTGGGAACCGGCTGTCATGATGATTGTTTCAGGTGTAGACACACGCATGCACATACTCGCAGCAACGACTTTCTCATACCAATTTGCGCAACACTTGGATATTTGTCGTGATGCTACGAGCGATGTTACGGAACGGATTTTGGGTATAGTCGCTCCTTGGTGGCGCGTTGGTCGGTCGGTCGGCTGACTTATAAAACACGTCTCCTGAAGAGACTGCCGAATTTCGAAACGCCAGTTTCGCAACTGCCATAATTGCAGGAGCCGGCAATCACTATACGCGCCCGCCTTATCGGTGCCCACGACATGGCGGCGATTCGCCGCTTTTTGTTGAGATCTAGCCCACGTTATTCTGTTGCCGCTCACAGCCTCGAGGCCGTGCTGCGTGCTTCTTTGCGAGGGCGCGGGCCGCGCGCGAACGCACGCACGCACGCACGTACGTACTTTAGACCGGTCTAGACAGCCAGTGACGACGATATGACGACGACGCGAGTGGTCACAGTCTTTCTGTGTTTGTGTTTTCTTGATTGCCGTGCGGCGAGAAAGTGCCTGCGCCGATAGCGCGCCTCGTTAAAGGAAGACGCGCGGCGCCGCCGCGGTCTTCTCTGTTCTGGAGACTGATTGAAAACACATTTTCGGTGTTTTTTTTTTTTTTCCTTTCTTTTTGCTTGACCCCCCTCCCCCCCTCCTCCTTTTTTCGACAGAACCTCTATTCTAAACCGCCCGCGAAGATGACACGGGTTGTTAAGGGAAGCCGAAAAGCGGCTAGATGCTCAACGCGGTCGTGAAGCGGCTTTCGAACTTTGGAGTCGCAAAGCTGGAAAGGAGAAACAGACGAAGGGCGCAAGCCGTTCTTCACTTTGGGCGCTCGTTCTTGTGGATGTTTTCGTTGGCGGTCGTTGCCATCCTTCGCATTGCTTTTTGTCTCCTGGTTCCGGTCTTTTTTCCCGCCCATTTGGTTTTTCTTGGAGCGTGTCTGTGAAAGCGACGGTTATGTTGAGTGTAGGATTAGCTGACTAAAAGGGGAGTGACGAATTAGTGCGCTTGAGTTTGACGCGCCCACAGTCCTCTCGTATCACGCGGTCATTGTCGAGCCCGGGTATCGGTGCCTTCTGCGTAACTCCTGTTCGGGATTAGTTAGCAGACGACAGCGAGAGGGTATAAAACAGCAGAGTGTAGGGACAAGAAGATTGCCTACAATTACTCGCGATAAAACAAGATAAAAATCTATCGAATATGTCATCGTGAAAAGAGCACAGTTTGTATTGGCACTTTGACGAAACGTTTCTGACCCGGCCCTGCACACAGGCTCTCTTCGGTGGCGGCATTAACGGCCTTAGCACATACTCGTGCTGTGACACCCCACAAATGTGTGAAAAAAACAAAAAACAAAAACAAAACAAAACAAAAAAAAACCCCGGAACCGACTTTGCACGCCGGCGTATTGCTTTCTGCAGATCGCTGTCTTTCTTATGTCTTTTTTAAGCGCGTTACGGCGTGCGTATGTGTACTATACAAGCTGTTCGTATCGCAGCCACCGCAGTCGTCCTTCGGCTGTCCCATTTGCCTGCCTGCCTGCCTCGCGGTTCCCACTTCGAGAATATTTTATGGCCTGCCTTTTCTCCCCACTTTTCCCCTGCGCTCCTGGTGACCGACCGCGGCGAGCAGTATTTCTTTCCCGCTTGCGACGTTTGTTGTGCCGACCGCGCCTCTTGTGTGCTTGTATGGGATCGCCTCGCCGGCGGCTTTCTTTGCTTTGTGGTCCAAAAAGGCCGCGCGCGGCTTTTGGGGGAGGGCACTGAGAGCCGCGGGAAGGGGGCAAGAGGGGGGCGAGAGAACCGTCATCCGTTACGGAAAGTCGGAGAGAGGAAATAAAAGACAGCGACATGACCGGAACCGGAAGTGGCGACTGCCACTTCCCTACCGACACCCCTGAAGCCGCCACCACCACCATCCCGGATTACTTGTCACTTGGGAAGAACGATTGCGCGTTTTCTTTAACATGTATTTTTTTCCCTTTCTAAGTGAATATGAAGGGGATATTTGGGAAAGGGCGAGGGGTGTTTAAAGGCGCGTCGTCGGCTTCTTGAACACTTCCAGGCGGCGGCGAAAAAAAGTGGCCGTCTCTGCGTGTACTTCGCTGATTCTGCAGCGATCGTTCATGGCCACTTGAGCCCATTGAAAAAAAAAAAAGAGGCTTTGCCGCCTTTCTGTGGGAGTGTGCTTACTCGTAAGCTGTGCTTCTCCGAAGACTTATTTTATTTTTTATTTTTTTTTAGTTCATGCGGGCGCTAAAGCGGAGGTGTGGTCTTCCTTTGTGAACAAACCCGGGTACGTCGAGTCGTGAATTTTACGCGGTCCTCGGCGTTTACTCGACCGTGGTGACATTTTCCCGTCTGGCCATTTAAACTTCGATTCTACTTCTCCCCCGTGCCTTAAGAGTCGCAGAAGTGTCTCTTTAAGAGGGTCTCGTCGGGATTTCTTTGGCTTGTCGTCCTTGAACGAGACCAATGGCCTGGTCGGTGGGGTGCGACGACGCTGGGCGGTCGGATCTCGCTTGCGCGCGAGCTTTTGAGCCGTAGAAAACCGTAGGCGTGGGGGTTTTAAAACAAATATGTTCCTTCTCGTTCCTATATGTTCCGCGTCCTAAATGTTATTGCGATAGCAATGATATGGACACTGCTCCTGCAAATTTTCGCCGTCGCCTTGACGTTCAGTATTTATGTAATAATCATCAACATATATTCATATATGTTTATGTATGTGTATGCTATGCGGTTATCAGTTACGAGCCCATACGATTCAACTGCCAAAGTTGCTCAAACCAGGTCTAGGATCGCTTCTATAGCAATTCCTCAGAATTTGAGAATTGCAGCGCGCAAGCAAAAGACAAAACATTTCATTCGCAGCGCATGCATTTTATCCTAAATCTTCTGACTGTTAAGAGATAGAGCTAAATGAGATGCGAAAGGCAGGGAGGTTAACCGGGAGGATAGATATCCATCTTGCTACCCTGAACTGGGAAAGGGGTAAGGGAGAGGGAAGATAAAGAAAAAAGAGCGCACACAGAGAAAGAGAGGTAGATGGCTGTTAAATAGTGCAAAAACCTATCACTGCTCACAATCTGAAAATGAAGCAATTTCGCTGGCATTCCGATGGTGGCGGAACACAAAGAAAGGCTGGTATACCGTGCATTGAGGGCACCTTAAAGAACCTCATTGTGGTCAGCTTATCCAGAGCCGCCAGCGACAGCGTCCTTCGTAAAGCGCTCTTGCAGTTTCTGGACGTCGAACCCCGATAAACATTCAAACGTTGTTGCTTTGCTGTATTGGGGCCACTCGCACCGAATCCATTTGGGCGACTATGCAGGGCGCTGTGATTGTAATATACACGACTGCGCCGATGATACGCTCGCGTTAAGGGTTTCACGTGGTTGGCGCTGCGGTAACCGCAGTCGATGTTGGGTTGGTCCTATCAGACCAGCCTATAGCTCGAGATATATCGCGGCGAAGCCGCCGCAACGGTGGCTTTCATTTTCGCTGGTAGTGCCTCGCGGCGATTGCTATCGACGCAATCGTGTCGCGGCCGTGCATAAATGCAGCGCGAGGCGAAGGACGGCGTGGCAGCTGTTCTCTTGTTCGTAGCGCCTGTATCACGAGCCCTCCACTCTTAAGGATTTCTCGATAGGTCTGCCCCCCCTTTCGCCCTATCTCTCTCCCTCTCTGAAGGCGCGTGTTTATCGCTTCTGCCCCGCTGCCGTTCGCTTGCTTCGAGACGCGAGCAAACATTCCGATGTTTTTTTTTGTTTTTGTTTTTTAATTTTATGTCGAAAGCTTTGATGCGCAGCACGCAGTTGCTGTATAATCGGCATTTTATTTGTTTTTTTTTTTTTTGCGAACACAAAATTAAGGCAAGCGTTACTCTTGTAGTGAAGAAGATGACGGAGAATGACGTCGCGAGTGCGCAGGTGGCCTGCGTCAAGTTGTGTCATACCTTAGCTTGTCGGTGGCGCTCCGCGGCGACTCCCTTGTGCGATTTGTGCGATCTGCGCGCGGACCTCCGCAAAGCGGATTTGCGCCGCAAAAACCTGTCATTCGGTCGCCGGAGCGGATCCTCCCGCCGATGCTGGTGTGTGTCCGTGTCCCAGCGATGAGGCGGGCATTGGGACACGGCAGCAACCACCACCACCACCTTATTTCTCCTCCCTCCCCCGTATCGTGGCGGCGGTGCCTCAAAGAGTCCCGGGCTTCGTTTTACTGCCTATACACCGCTCCGTGTCGTGCGCTTGTGTAACGAGGCCGGCGACGACCTTGGTCGTGCGTGATGGTAGGCAAACAGGGTCGGGCCCGGCTATCGAGTTCTCGCGTGCGCAGACTGCGTTGCTCCCATCTTCCGTCTTTCTTTTCGACATCGCTGTGGAACGTGTGTGTGTGTGTGTTTGTATGTTTCTTTCTCGATCGGCATTGGTCGGAATGCTTTGGTTCTGCATGCTGTCGTCAGGGATCAGCCGCGTCTCGCTTTGGCGTATAACAAGGCGGGGAGCTAGCTTATTACGTAACGGATCCGCGTTGCGTTGATTCGCGTGGCCTCGTTGCCATGCTACAGCTCGCGGTTCACGCCGTGCTGCACTCTCAATTTCGTTGGCTGGCGTATACGCTTGGCTCTCTCTCTCTCTCTCTGGCCGATGCGATGGTTATCGTCTCTCGCCACATTAGACTTGACGACGTAGTGTTTCTGTTTTGCATGCGCGCGGTTATCGTGTCGTCGATGGCTTGAGATTGTGTCGAAAGGTTTCTCGAAAGCTCATCTTTTCGTATACCTGGAGCGCCCCGCACATTCTAGTTAGGAAAAAAAAAAAAGGGGGGGGGGGATATGTGCATGAAACGTCGAGTATTGCATGCAGTTGTATACTTCTATCAGTTGTATACTTCACTGTCCTCGATCTTGAGAGCTTACCCGGAAAAGCTTTGATGTATCTAGGGGACCTTATCAAGTTTACAGCGATCTCGCTCCCATTGGGGGATGGTATAGTTAGTGTATAGTGCAAAACGCGAGTGTGGGTGCGGGGGGATTCCGGTGCCCTGATCCGGGACCTGCAGAAAAACGTTCTTCGTAGTCGTGTTGTAGCTTTGCATGGTAAAGTTATGGGATCTATAACGATCAGACAATATTTAAGGTAGCGACAGGTATGTCGAACCCCCCTGGAAAACAGCGCCTGCCGACAACTAGGCTCGATTCGTTTTACACTGTACAAAAAGGCCCGAGGCGTAATTACAACTATAAGTGGTCCCAATATCCACGCTTGAAATGTGCGAAGGTGTTCATGTAATCACAGGAGTACGATGAGTAAGCAACGCGTGTTTTCGCGAACTGCAAATAGAAATGAGAGTGGATGTTCTTTTCTCTCTCCCTTTTCTTCTATATATCTGCGACCCAGCTTACTTGTACCTTGGCGGTCTTTTATCTTTGTCAGAGTTCCCGAAGCTCTAGAAGGCCCCGTCTTTTGTTCAGGTCGACCTTATGAGCGTGCTTCAAGTGAATAGCTTCCCTCGATTATGGAATGCGTGGTCGTTTAGCGGAGACATTGTACGTCGCAATAGACATCAGGCGGATCCCGCTACTTCGTCTTCTTGACGGATTGAACGCTTGCTTCAGATGACGTGCACGTTGGCGATGAAAGTTGTAAGACGCGTTTAAGAGCACGTACTCAGGCGCGCTTTTCAAGGACGCTGAATTTATTCGTGTCGTGGCAGATATGAGAGAGATCCGTGCTTGATGGATAGTAGTCGTCATATTTACTAAGATAAACGCGGTCACGAGTATATGCGAAGTTGGCCTTATGAGTTTTTCGCAAACACCGCCCACACCAGAAGAACTGGCGTGTTTTGTAACAGTGCTCTCAAATTCTAAGGCGTGGGTGGATAGAAATATGGCTCCGTTGCGCATATTTCATCTCGGTTAGAGAGGCAGACATGGTATGTACAGCGAAGGCATATGTTTGGAAACGAGCAGATGACAAACGCTATGTGTCGTCTGCTCCTCTCGGGCGCGTTGTCGTCTGCTCTTGTCAACGTAGCAGTTTGACTTTGCAACCACGTGCTAGTTATTCCCGTCTGAACATCTCCACGATAAGAGACCCAACAAACAAAAGTCCGCGCAACTTACAGTGTACCTCTTTCTCGTTTGACCGGGCGGCCATCTTTTTCAATTTAGACGGCGCCAGGAGCTGGCTCGATCTGTCAGCGGTCGTCCCACGCGAGCTTGTTTCGCGACGAACCTGCCTACCGTCGTTGCGTATCGGCCGGTTGCTCCTGCTTCTTAGTCGTGTTTCGCTTGCGCAGACAGTAACAGACTTACTTTCTTTTTCGCCCACCGGCAGGAGGCAGATGTCAGGACGCAGCTTTTATACCGTCTCACTCGCGCCTGCCAACCGCGCCAGCAGCTGACGTAGTCCGCAGTCGATGAACGGCACATTGCCACGCTAGTCACGTCCTCGGCACTTTCATACTTTGTTATGTTTTAAAAGTTTTCCAGCTCCTGCAACCTTTTTTTTTTTTTTGTCGTTTTTCTATGCATTTCTTCCAGCCGCCTTCGCGTTGCACTGTCCTAAGAATCGTCGATGTTCGACTGCAGGAGGTCGGGGTGCTTTCGTATTCGATTGAGTCACACGCGAGCTTCGCTTATCGCTGATTGACCCCCTCCTCCTCCGCCTGCACCTTGAAATCCTTACCCAACTCTACGCTTAACGATTGTATAAGAAGGTTGAAGGCGAGAAAGTCCAGACTCTTGACTGACGTCCCAGATAGCCTCGGCACCGACCCGGCTTCCTTTCCCCTCCCTCGTCTTATTTTATCGCCGTCTCGTAAACGGTGACCCAAGCGGGTCTTTGATGATGCAGTTGCGGGGCGGTGATTAACGACGCGCTGTTTTTATTCGCCTCGTTCTTTCGGAGATCGCGGCTCCTCTTCACCGCTATTGCCGCTGGGGATTTTTCCGAGACGGAGCGAGATCCTTATCTCTCGCAGCCGTGGCCTGACTGAGGCTCGTGCCAGCCGGATTATCTTTACGGCCGCCGCGTTTTTCAAAGTCCCCGCCGCGTTTTGGCGGTGCGAGGCTGCGGCGGCTGTCCGCGGCAGTCTTATCGACTGCATGCATGGTAGCTCGCGCCGTGGTTCAAAACCTGTTCTTTCGCCGCTGATGTCTCTTTCGATGCCGTGGCGTTTTCAGTGCGGTTCGTAAAGCGGTGTCGCGGTGACTTGAGATGCATCTCAGCGGCGTTCGATTTATCTATACGCGCCACTCGCGTATTTACAGCAGTCTTTACGATACCCACCGCTTGAGGGGATATCGCCGCCGCTTTTGATGATGAAAAAGCAGGCACTACTGTCTGCTTCACGACTACGCTAACTATAGCACTGCTCAGCGCGGTATACGCTGCGGCACCTGCTGATAGAAATGCGTATTTCATATGTACCAGAAGAAAGCTGAAATTCCTGAAGGAAGTCTAGCACAGAGTGAGTCTGTAATTCGCGTCAGGGCACGGTAGGACTAGAAACTGTGCTATAATCTCACTTAAATTTGCTGCCATTATACTAAGCTTTTAGTTCATAACTTAAGCACGTGCACTATATCTGAGTTGAAGGCAGACAGTGCCCAAATCAGGCTGGTTTACTAAGAAGCTTGATACTTGCGCCAGTTTCGAGGTGTTGAAACTGTATTCATTGTTTAGATTTCTTCAAAATGTTGATATTGTCTCGCGTTTTTCGTTTTAACGAAAGGAGCAAGAAAGACGCCCCCCTCCTTGCAGAAATGAAAAAAAAAAAAAAGAGGAAATACTGTGTTGCACAGAACACACTGGGATGCATATGCAAATCGTGGTTGGACATTATTCAGCTGAGGCTACCGAGAAGCCAGCGCAAGATGTGTAAGTACGCGCGGTATTGCAGCACAGGCACTCGGACGTGAAAGATGATCTCCATTCAGAAAAAAAAAAAAAAAAAAAAAAAAAAAAACCCTATACTACCCCCCTCAGTTCGTACGCGCCGGGTCGTCTTCTTCATATAGCTAGGGTCGGCTCTGCCGCACAGCACCGAAGCCCGTTGGCAAAGAGACACCCCCGGTTTCTTTTCTTTTTTCCTTCTTTTTTGGCTCGCCGACTCGTGTAATATGCCCCCGCGCGCCGTTCCCTCCCGCAAGCCTCGCTTCCGTCCCCACTATAGCGCTCCTTATTTCCCCACTTATTATTAGGCATTTTTTTTTCTTCTTCCTCGACATGAAACGTCGCCAGCGGCGAGGACCGTAATATTGGGTTCCGAGCCTCACATTTTTGCATTTCTCGCTCGCGCATGCAAGGCACATTTCCGCCACGTCTTCCCTCGCTCCTCTCTCTGTGCGCCGATGTGGTCGTTTCGCGGGAAGAGGGGAGAAAAAGTGGGGACGCCGGAGAGCGACTCTCTGTCGCTCTGTCTCTGCGCGGTCTTGTCCGTCCTTCCCCCACGGCCTCGACGAGGCCGTTTCCTCGGCCCGCCGTGACCTTATTTATAATGTAGTACGTGGCCGCGAACGACACTCGCTCGCCGGCTCTCCTGTGCTGTGTTCCCGCTGTGTTAGGCCTCGCCTTGTTTCCTACTACGGCGCGCGCACCCCCGTCGTTCCTGGGGCGGGGGACATTTTTCATCCCTGCACCCGAGGCCTTGCCGTGGCTGCTGATTCTCTTGTGTCTCAGTGGATTGCTTTTACTTACGCTCTGGGATCTGAGGTGGTTGGCGGATAGGAGACG
Organism: Dermacentor silvarum; assembly: GCF_013339745.2. Classification (NCBI taxonomy): domain Eukaryota; kingdom Metazoa; phylum Arthropoda; class Arachnida; order Ixodida; family Ixodidae; genus Dermacentor; species Dermacentor silvarum. The sequence continues at coordinate 91,986,155 of NC_051164.1, forward strand.
GTGCTTGGCTGCTGCTTGCGAGTAAAGAGAGGCGTTTCGCGGGAAATTCGAGTGAAGAAGTACAGAGAGAGAGAGAGAGAGAGAGACAGCCTTGTCTTTGTTCGGAGGAACGGCTTAATGAGTTCTTGCCCACCGCCTTGTCAAGGGGGCGGATTCTCTCGGCGCATGTCGGTGGCGCTGTGCGATTGCGGAGGCGTTCGAGCGGGATGTATGTGGGTCGGTAGGCAAGAATAATTCAGGGGCCGTGTTTTGTAACCATTCGTTTGACGTCTCTCTCTCTCTCTCTCTCTCTCTCTCTCTCTCTCTCTATATATATATATATATATATATATATATATATATATTGGTCAATGGAACGAACGCCGCGTAGCGTAGCGTCGAAATCGTGCACTCGATGGGCCGGATGATATGGACAGAATAACGGTAACAAAAATTATAAAGTGAATCGTTACGAAATTCAATACCCGAGGATTATCGGAGCACGAGTTGGTAGTGTTGAAACGGGAATGCCTCTTGCGAGTTTTCGACGAAAATTAGAGTGGTATGTTAACTCGCGCAATAATTCTTATTCTTCAATTTTAAGCTGGCGCGCGCGCGCGTGCCAACTCGCTCGCTCGCTCGCTCACTCATGCGTGCACCAACACTCTAACACCACATTGAGAGAGAGAGGTGAGAGACCGCATAGATAGATAGATAGATAGATAGATAGATAGATAGATAGATAGATAGATAGATAGATAGATAGATAGATAGATAGATAGATAGATAGATTGAGCAAGTCGTTCAACGGGTACGTGCGTTTGCACGGCTCATGACTAGTTACACAGAGAACGTTCATTTGAAAACGCATATGCTTGAGAGCCGCGTATGAATCCCATATCCATTTTGTTCTTTCTAATGCAAGAAAACTCGTTTGCCCTCTCGCAGTGGCCAGATTTGCTCTGGGACATTTATCGCCGCGCCCGCATCGCCGACGTTGGTGCCTTCTATTTGGCTTTGCTCCGTCGCTTTGGGGCGCAGTTTCGCTCGAGAACGAGGCTGTGATTAATCGGGAGCGATCGGGTGTATTCGATAAGACACGGTGGGCTCGACAGGGTCTGGAGAGTAAAACACACACACGCACACACACACACACGCACGCACGCACGCACGCACGCACACACACACACACACACGCACACACGCACACACACACACACACACACACACACACACACACGCACACACACACACACACCACACACACACACACACACGCACACACACACACGCACGCACGCACACAATGTGCCTTCTCGATCTTGCAGTGTTTTTACTTTGATATAGTCGAACCGCTTTGCGCCCATTCGAAGTATCCGCACATACGCGTCGGTCAGAGTCGTGGTTTCTCGAAAGGTGTGGCACTCTCCTGCCCTCTATTCCCGGGTCTTTGTTATTTTTTTGTTTTGGTTCGCGGCAAGACGGTATAGAAGCCAATCTCGCCGGTGATAGAACGCGTCGTGCATGGAGCTCCAAAAAGTTTTTATTTGTTTTATTCCAGGACTGTTTTTATATAGTTCGCTTATTCTATTTTTTTTTCCACGTGACGGACGAGGTCGGTCCGCCACTAATACAGAGAGTCGCGCAGCTCGTTGCATTTCTGTTTCGTTTTGCTTCGGTTGTTTGTTGGAGCTACTTCGTTCGTATTTTCAACACCGGCTGTTCGGACCCGTATAAGGTGTGGCGAAGTTGCCAAAGTGCTCAAATTACAGCAGTGCTTTTGCAAGTGGATTTAGATATTGCTGCGAGTGGCAAGTGTTGCGGCCGATTATATTGTCCGAACGAGGTTCGCTACGGTTACGCACGGCTGCGGCGAACGTTGCGGGGAATTTTAGTGGATAGTTTTAAAGCGTGATCGGACGACATGTGCGCATGCGCAGTTAGCGCCAGGGGGAGCAACAGTGCGCTGACGGTATGCTGAGGCACTGGAGAGAAGTGTAGACGGTGACGTCACGATGACGTTGCCTAACTGCCATGAGATCCAGTGTTCGTAAAAACTAAGCAAAATAATACATAAATATAAACGTTTTGGAGGAACTGGTACAGTGGCGTAAGCTTTCACGAAAGACGAAGATTAGTATTTGAGCGTATGGTTTCAATAAGTTACTTGGCCAGGAACATCCTTTGAAAATGCAAAAAAAAAAAAGGAAAGAAAGAAAAAAGCGAATTATCATACAGTATTCTGCTTATTGTAGTGCTGCAAATATGCAGCATTTTTGTAGTATAGTGGAATTAGGTAGTGATACCGTTCAAAGTGTAGTGAGGTGTTGAATGTGACAGTGTATTCACAAGTTGCAACATTCGCCAGTCTTTCCACATAGCTCTGAAGTATGCCAGGGCGTGTGGTTTTTAAATAGTGCAAATACCTCTTATACTTGCCGCGTGTTCGTGTTTTCTTTTTTTTTTTCTGCCTCTCGGCAGTGCGTTTTTTTTTTTTTTTTTTACATTCGTACTGTACTAATTCTGACGTCGCATTCCTGTGCTTCTATATCCCAAACTGTGCAGACGTGCATTGCACAATCAGTTCGGCTTTATTTATTTCTTTCTTTTTGTTTTAGCTCATGCGCATTTTCTCACGAACGGTGCCTTTCTCTTTGCAGGCGCTGATAAGCGAGCGACCACCGGTGCCACCACATTTTCCCTCGTCGCTGTTGCTACTTTCCGCATATCCAAATGGATGCCGCCACGACACTCGCCCAAAACGTAAGTGCTGTTTTTCGCCTTGTTGCGCGCGTCTCTCTCTTTCTTTTCTTTTTTGTTTCTTTTCCCGACCTTCTAAGGTCCTGGCATTCCTTCTTTTAATGTATGCAGAGTTGAACTCGAGGGAAACACTTCGCAGAATTCTTTATCCGTATAACTCGCACTCGCGGTCACCTTGGTGCCGTTTGCTTGCAGGGCCGGTATTTTGCAGCGATGCCTTTTCGATGCTTATGCCTTTTCGCGCTTTTCGTTCGCGCTTGGTCAGTGGTCAGAGCGACGGTCCGCTCACGTTATGAACGTGATCAGCCGGCCGACAAAATACCGGCCCGGCTTTGACTGTAGAGTTGACATCCTCCGAGCACAGCCTCCAAGATCGGGCGGTGCACACGTGGGCAGCGCGCTTTCCGATCTCAGAGTCCGTGCTTCGAGAAGCATTCCGCGTATACGCAGAGAAGTGCGGAATGAAGACGGACAGGGATATTTATAGTTAGTCCAGTAGGCTTTATACTATACGCGAGGAAGTGAATAAGAGAGTGAGACACAGAGAGACGAGCGGAAATGTTCAAAGTGGTGGCGTACGCTGCCTGTACTTTCCGCATACGAAATAAGGTTGAGGTGGCCCCAGCTACCCCAGCACTTCTGTTCTGCGAGCAGTCAGAAGTGTTCAGTGTTACCGCTATCAACAGTTACACGAACGGGGCAGAAAGGGAACGGCTTATGGCTGGTTCCACTGGTCCTTTCCCAGCATTCCTGCAAAGCCTCAAGGGTCTTTTAACAAAACAGTTAGGCCTTATTGGGACAATGAGCACGTTCCTACTGCTTAAAGGCCGGAATAACGCTGTAGCGAACTCTTTTCTGTAATACATTGTTTCACACTACCATCAGGGTGCTCTAACAGCGCTCTGAAATTACCAGTGGAATGTCTCATTAGTTAGCCCAGCTTGAGCACCAAGAACCACGAGTAAAGTGCGCAGTTTTCACGAGAACTACGGCCCAGTTTTCACGGCCGCACCGCAAGTATTCGCTATTTGAAAAAGAGAGCCGCATACCCGCCTTGCGCTGGTCGTTCGCTATTCGACACGCTCTGTCAGTGATCTTGAAGCTTCGTTTGCATGGACTCGAGGCGAGCGGGTCGTAGTCGGGAGTCGAGCCCGACCCGACCGCGCTTACATGCATCGAATCAAGCCCACCCCATACAGGTATGGTCGACCAAACTTGTGTCGACGCTCGCTCTAAGCGTAGGTTGAGCTACGGGTACATGTGAGACGTAGCTTGAGCCGTTCTTCGTCGAGGAGTCGAGACGACTGGGACGATGGGCGCGCGCCGTACTTGGGGCTCTTTGCAGACGCATGCGCATGGGTATACGCATGGGAACGAACTCGCCGCTGACGTCACGTTGCCGCTGCGTGTGAGGCTGCGCTAACTGACAGCTGTCATCGGCCCGCCGGAGGAGAGAGAGAGGAAGGAAGCGGCTCGTCCCCCCCCCCTTTGCAGCTGCGGCAGGGTCCTCGTTTGGAAGAGCGATGGCGCGCCTCTATGCGTGCAGTTTCGCTTAAAGTGTTTGCCAATCCGTTGCGCACGTCGGGATTCTAGCGTTGTGTCTGTTGGGCTCTCTCTCTCGGTCTGTCGGCACATCTCTGTGTCTGCGCGCATGCGTGCAGTCAGCACCTGAGTGACGAAATGCCATCTTGTTCTTCCGCTGTCGTCCTGGCGCTGCTATACTTGCTAGTTGAGTGCAGCGCTAGAGAAGTGCGTCTCTTTATTTGTTTAATTCCTTTATTAGTCCCACGTTTCGTGCGTCAAACAGCGTTGTTTTTACCCGCGAAATGGCCGCGTACAACTTGCATTCGGAGTGTTCTATATTTAAGCATGCAGCGTCCTGACGATGGTGAAGTGGCGAACCCTACCCGATATGGCATTGCCACTGTTCATCGGAGTGACCCGGCCTATCATTTCAGATGCGAGGAAGATTTCGGAGGAAGCTTTCGCTGCCTCTTTTGCACATCTTACAGGCAGACTGACTGCTGTGCCTAGAGGCCCTTAGCAGCTACAACGCGGATTAGCTAGCTTGCGCACACCGCTGGCTCATGATGTGGGCGGCAACGGTGTGCGTTAAACGCTACGCTAAAAAAGGAAAAAAAAAAACTTTCTGATTATTAACTTTCTGACCAGGGCGATTTCCTTCAACGGCGAAGCCTTCTGAGAAATCTGTTTGTGTTTCCTTTGTAGTTTAGTGCTAAAGTAAGACCTCCACCCTTTCACCTGCCCAACTCCTTTCCTTCCCTTCTTCCTCATAAATTTCAACATCAGCCTGGTCTGAACTTTAGGCGATTATTCCCACACGCCTAATCTCGTTCCAGATATATTTCCCGAAGTGGAGCATATTTAGGGGGGGGGGGGGGGATACCACTTACTCGGCTTCGGATCTTCCTTCGGCAAAGCATCTTGCCATCCTAATATTGTTCCACAAAGGCTCTATCGACAAAGTGGATCATATTTGCAAAAACATGCCCCACCTAATGAAACTTACGTGAAACATAATTAAGAGTGTATACGTAAAATAGCGCGGTTCATCCTTCTCTCACCTCCGCTGTCGCTGCACTGAACTGCAGACGCGCGAAATCGTCGCGCAAGTTTATGCCTGTCACCGCCTTGCAGTCGTCTTCGATTTGCGCCCCATCCTGCTGCTGCTGCTGCTGCCTTCGCGCCCGTCGAAGCGGCCGCTGATGGCTCGACTCGGGAGAGTTTGCACGGGCCTCTCGCAACCGTGTTTGCCCGCAGTTGCAGCGCGAGCGAGCGCTTTCTTCGACCTTCGACGACGTGAACTTTCCCGAGCGTCTCTCGGCGGGCCTGATAGGTAAACGAGACGACATTGCGAGGGGTTGGAATGCACAGGCATGCAGTCTGTCGCGACGGCTCTCTCCATCGGCTCCTCTATATATAAGAGAAGGCCCCGGGGCCGTACTGTCGATCGATCGCTTTTGCGTTTGCGTGACGCAGCGTTCAGAGCGACGGGCATCCTGTCAATTTACAGGGCGGTCCACTGTTGTAGGGAACGCGTTGAGCGTTAAAAAAAAAAAAAAAATCCACTTTGCGAATTGTTATTTCTGGCAAGTGCGGAATATAGCCAGACTGTGGACTTGTGGTTGGTCGTTGTGCAACTGGGGTGCCCATGGGCAACTGGGGTGCCCATGGCACCCCAGTTGTCGCAGCTGGCACCATTATAGAGCTCCGGGTGGAATGGCCACCGTGGAGGACGACACAGCAGAGAGAAAGCGCATCGGCGCGTCAGGCATTGCGGGGCTCGCAGATGAGGGCGGGGGGGGGGGGGGGGGGCAATTATCGATCGGCAGTCTCTCGCTAATGACGCCAGCGGTGCGCGAATGTATACGTGTCGGCCTCACTCCGTCTGGAAAGTGCGCGACCTGGCTAATAGGGTATCGGGTCGCACGCTGCGTATGTCTGGTTGTTTTCACCAGAAGCCATTTCGCCCCGCGCATTCCTTTCTTCTTCGAGCTATTTCGTTTCATGCATGTCCTATCGCTTACATACTGATTCCGACATCAAATAGTACCGCCACATTAGCTGTCAAGAACCTCAAGCGACCCGTAGCACAGCCTCTTATCCTAGGCTGCTGCTTCGGTCTTTTGTATAGCACGTGCTTTTAGGCACTTTCTTCCAACAGGCATGGTGAGGGAGCAGTGCTGCTTGAAAAATGATTACTAATGCATTATCTTTAATCTGTTGCGACTTCATGTATCACCTATATTCACAGCACACCTCCCTAGTCATTGTCATACTCTCTTAGTACATGTATATTTTATGCACTTATATGGCGACTAATCTTATAGGCCTCTTTACAGCTCGTTACATTTACCCTTCGTGATTTACTAAAGGGCACCAGCTGCTCAGTCGCAGCTGATTTGAAATCTGTGTTGTATTCTCAGTGCAGCCTTAGTCCTCACTTTTGTAGTCCGACAAGCAAACGAGAATTCCGCTCTTGAATAAATACGTTATTCGCATGAGTTCTTTCCACTTCACGTTGCTCTTGATTTAACGAAATAATCCACGTGTCTCATCGACCTCGTTAAATCCAAGGTTTAACTCTAATAAGAAAAAGAGAACGACAGTGGCATATTTGCTCGCTTTGACGAGGTCTTTAGCTGTCAGTGTACATACCTACACCTCTCACTTATCGTACCGTGCGATTTCCTTCGGCGTGAAATATGAGACGTAATTGGTGGGTCCTGCGCGCGGCGCTTGTTGTCATGGATCTCGTAGCCTAAGGGTTGCTCTCGTGTTTGCCCTACGTGCGCGTGGATATATACGAAGGGCGCGTGAAATTGACAGCAGCAACTCAAACTCGCTTTAAGTGTGGCCTTATTTGTGTGCTCGATCTGACGCCACGCCTGTTCTGGTGGGCGAATATGGAGCAAATGGGCGTGCTTAGTCCTACGTATCCGTTGGTCCTATCGGTTCTGGAGTATACGAGTGGCTTCTGTGATGTATAGCCGATAGTTTTTAACCTTGGCCAGTGAGCCTGCAGGTTCACGGTTTGCGGAGGATTCGTTGCTGTAGCGAAAAAAAAATAATAAAGAGGTCTAGCGGTTGATAGACGTCACCGTGGCATCAAAACGGTTTCCTCTATACCGTAGGTCGGTCCACGCGCCGTCAACGTTGTGTAGCGAAGTGGACGGGAGAGTTTAAACCAGCATCTACAGCAGTCATACAATGCGCTTGTGTACGTAGCGGGTACCGCACCCATTGTTTTGGTGGCATTTACAGACTAAGAACCGTGACGTGTTAGAATACTGACCAATCAGAGGCAGGTGATTTGGCGAGCTGATTTGTGAAGTGAAGAGCAAAGGGAGTGAATGAGTAGTGCGCCTGTTTGGACGTACATGTATACCTGTGTGTCCTTCCCATCTTTGCTCTTTGAGCCGCACTACAACTGTAGCTGTCCTTAAACCCCCTGAACTGCCCGCGAGCGCCTCGAGCGGACGTCATGACATAATGTACGCGTATGACAGTTGTAGTGACACGGATGATATGCAGCGCGTAGTTGGTCGTTCAGATAGTGTTAAATAGAATCGGTCGGAGGCGCGCTTCGGCAATTAAGCGAAGTGGTTTCG